>NW_017535518.1:1867838-1880238 GCF_001853355.1 Bactrocera latifrons | reverse complement strand
TTTGAAGTGTGTTTTTTATATTAAATTTTATGCTAATATGTAAGATTGGTATTTGTTAAAATAATTGGTCAATATATTTTCAATATTTTTTAACTAAATTGATTTTTTAATTTGTTTTCATATTTTTTTACTTTTACTTCCAATTGCTTTGCTCGTAAACATTTATTTAAACACTTTCGTTTACTCAGTTGTTTTATTTTCTTAGCTGTTTCGCTTGTAATTGCTTTTTACGCTTTTTGAACGGTTGAGTGAATTTCTATTTTTTATTATTTTCTTTGCACTTTGTTATTTGTAAATTTTTGTATTACCTAAACACGCTCAAGCTGGTGCTGATAAGTAAAATATTCATATTTAGGCACTAACATAGAAATTCTTATCGAACAGTATACGCCTAGACACATACAAGCCCAATGTTCTTATGGCATTTTGAAAGATAAGTGTCATACATTGTAAGTAAACTTTGTTAGCAGCGAAATATTTTTGTTGGTTTTAGCGGTTTTGGAGTTATGAAATCACTTGTGTTTTCATTTTCAAATATTTTTAATTTGAAATATTTTTGCTATTTATAGAACTATTTTATCATTATTAAGTTATTATAACTTATAATGTGGAATATTTTCGTTTGTATATTTTTAGGCAGAATATGTTATTATATTATATTATTATAATTTTTTTACAATAGTACAAATTCGAAAAAAATTTATAAATTTATATATTCAATTTATAAAATTAATTTATAAAATTTTTTTAGGTAAAAGAATTCTTTTTTGTTATTTTTGTATTTTTTGATAAATTATTTTAGTTGGTGAAAAAATTTCATCACTAATTTCTTTGCTTTTATAATTTTCCACAACTGAGAAAATCACCATTAAATCACTTAGTTTCCTCTAACGGACACTAGTAAAACACTTTGAACATCCGCAAGCGCACCGGAAGCGCGAATTTGCCTTCAAAGCACAGCGTTAATTTTGTTTTTGTTACGCCATTTAGCACTTTGATTTTCTTTTCACGCCACGCACCACCGTTACCTTTCATATGAGCGCACGAGTGCAACACCTTTGGCACCGTTTCGGTCACAAACCCTCCGTCCGCATGGAGGCTGATAACTCGACTAATTTAATGTGGCCAATTTAAATTGGCAATTTACGCGAAATGGGTGAGTGAGAATGAGAGCGAGCTAGCCGGCATGTGAGCGTGCTAAGTGCCAACCGTTAACGCCGCTAACACCCTCCCTAGGCCGGGTAGGTCTAGCGAGCAGTTCCAATTAATTGTCGCCTAAATGTGTTTGTGCAGGTGTAAGAGTGTTGGGCGGACGTTGCGAAATTGGCGCAGGTGGGCGGGGTACTGTACGGATTTTTATATGGCCGCGTACGTGCGGAAGCATTTTTTACCATTTAGAATCATTTCTTATTGTTACAGGCGACTGCGTAAGCTCTTACAAACACATGTGCACACACATACAGAAATGAAGGCAATCATACAGGTGCGCTGGTTGCACTGTCTGGCTATTTATATACATATATACGTTTTTTTATATATAAATGTCTGGTATGCACACATTAATAAATATATATATATATTTATAAATTCAGTGTCAAGCGTTGATAGTAATTGCTCTTATTGGCTTTGTAGTGGGATTTAAAGGTGTTAATTGTGAGTAGGTCGCGTCACATTGTGAATTGTTATTAGCTTTATGCGCTTCCATACACGCCTATATATATTTTATACATTCAGATATATATAAATATATATAACGACTTGTGTGGGCGCAGAAAATTACCGTTATTAATTGATAAGTTCGCCTCAATTGTTTTGTTGTGTAAATTTTTCTCATACGTTGCTGTATTTATATTAATTAAGTATTCTTGATTGAATTTTATTAATATTTTTTTAATTTATTAAATTTGTGTGAAATGATGCATTTATATTACATTTTAAATATATATATATTCGCTTTGTGTTCGTTTGGTATACCTTTACAAGCTTCTCTTGAATTTGATTTTTCGCGAGCAACAAACAGATCGATAGAAAAGTCCTCAGCCACCATAGTAAAATATATTTTGTTGGCAAAACTCTTTTTTTATTCAACATATAGTAGTTCTCTTGGAGCGTGATACAATGATTATAGCGAGCTTCTGACTTTTCGATACCATTTTTGTAGTACGATTTGTTTTTTGCTACAAAATAAACCTCAGTTTCAGCGCTCACGTATTCATTCTACGAAAATTTTCTTCCAAGCGAGCATTATTTTGTGATCTGAGAACAGGAAATAGTCGCTGGTAGCCAAATCTGGTGAATGCGATTATTGCGGAAGCAGTTCGAACCCAATTCATGGGTTTCTTTCTTTCTGCTATCGTTTTCACTGACTTGCGAAACTGATGAAACAGCGCTTTCATTTTCTTCAAATACGACAGTTTTTCGGCGATATTTTCCTTCAAACGTTTCAATAATGCTATGTAATAATCGCTGTTGATGACTCTTCCCTTTCTAAGGTAGTCAATTAAAATTATTCCAAGCACAAGCCAAAGCTCGGGCTTATTACGCTTGAATACCTCCACATACTACTCCAAATCATCAACTCGTCATTGGTTTTGTTCAAAAGTGGACTCGCGCATCATCCACCTTGCATAGAGCTTTCTCATACCCAAATATTCGTGAACGATATATATGCACATTCAGTTGATATCTTTGTAGTGCTTGCTATCTCCAACAACTTCACTTTCGAGGCTTCCAAAATTATCTTGATGTTTTCTTACAAAATCTTTTGGGCGCCCACTGCATAGTCATAACTGCTCATCTCAGCGACTGTAAAGTCAAAATACCAATCCTTGATGGTTGATTTTTCTGGTTCGGTGTCCGGAAACCCGTCATCCAGGCAATTTGTACTTCAACTGTATTTTTTCCCTTCAAGAAGCAAAATTGTATCAAACCACGAAACTTCTTTCTATCGATTTCTTCATAATAAATAAAGTAGCTGTACTCAAAATGATATAAATCGCAAACTAATGATCCGACAGCTGTCAAATTTATACATACGTCTTTTATTGGTTGAAGCTAATTAGTTTTAAGATGCTTGTAGTGCCATGTATCTTTCAAGCTTTTCAGCTGACCTGAGTTAGATAGTAATCACATGGTACCAAGTCAGAGACTATAAGCAGGTTTCAAATGAACCTCTTAAACAAGCTCCCAAAAGCTTTTGGTTAATCATATCGATGTCTGTGGATAATATTCAGTTCTTCAATTTAAGATCTGCAAGTACAATGCGCCAAGTTCCCTACCTCAGTCCGAGAGTTTGCGAACGACGGCGCATCGACTCTCCGCGGTCCGTGTACACTCTCAGCTACAACTGTCATATTTTCTTCACTGCGAGCTGGTTGCGGTCTATTTGGTCGAAAATTATCCAATAATGAATGCTGGGTCTCAAGTTCTTTTTCAACATTTAGTCAAATGAATTTTTATAAATATTTCTAAAGAATTACACTAGAAAACAGAAGAATTATTGAAACTTATAATAGTGAGCTGCACTTTTCCAGAAAATAATTTAAAAATAAGTTTCAGCTAATGTAATTGTCGGCTACGCAAACACTTAAGTACTTAACAAACAAAAATGCTTTGGAGATGCTCATTTAATTTCACCTGTGCCTCTGCTTTTTGCTGCTGCTCATTCGTAATTTGTTGTTGTTTTTCTTATATTCTCGTTTTTCTTTCTCTGTCACTTCTTGGCTTGTAAATTATGCGAAATTCGTTTGCCGTTAATTGATTTTTAATGTTGACATGCTTGCTACCAGACACTTCCATAGACACATACATTCATACGTAGTATATGTGACGGCGCTGATAAGACTGGTGGACATAATGGTGAATAGGCAAGTTTTGAAAGTAATTATAATTAATTATAGTAATGCTGATATAAATAATTGAGAATTTACGGGTATTCGATAGTATTTTGAATCTTTATTTTCTAAGCTAAAATTTAGTAGGTATTGACTTGGTTTGTTGGTGGGATAGGGAGAGGAGTGCCAAATGTGAAGTGTTACGTCCGATGTCTGGTCGGCGTATTGTTGTCTGTTGACTGCAGGAATGATTTCTACAAGAGCACTACATCAGAAACTGCATGGAGAATAGTTCATTATGTTTTTTAGATGGAGCATGGGGCATGGGCCTCAGTGTGCAAATCTTCGATGTCAGGCATATATGTAGAGGCATCCCATTGGAGTCCGATGATGTGTCTGAAGCTTCCTAGTCTGCGTTTTACTGCTTCTAGGCGACAATATTGTTGCGGCATAGTTAAGGACCGGCCGGCCGATGGCCTTGTATGTTGCTTTTATCAAGTGCTACGGCTAGCGACTTGAGGATTTTATTGCGGCTCTGTAATTTGTGAATAAGCGCGGTCGTTTGAGGAGTGAAGAAGTTGACAGTCGGAATTTTAACGTCATCGACTGCAATATTGAGATCAAGTCTGTACTCCTTCGTCCAATTACGGATTATAGTCGCTGTGGTTTTAGTGGGGGAGAGCGTTAGGTTCCGTGCAGCGAGGAAGCGAGAAAAGTTGGAGAGTAAGCCGTTTAACTTTTGAGCACATGAGTACGATTTCATTCAGCGATTTCATTATTGTGTAATCATCAGCGTATAAGGTGATATAAATTCCCTCTGGTAGTTGATGAAGTTTCGAGATGTAGAAGTTAAAAAGCAACGGGAAGAGGACAACACAATGCGAAACTCCATTTAATTCTTCCCAATTTAGTGTTTTTACCTCGAAATAATATGGATGATTGGCGACCGCTCAGGTAGTTCATAGTCCACCTCAAGTAGCGTTGTGTGGTTGACCAACGCTACGACAATCGTCCTCTCGCCAAGTGGTTTCTATCAGCGTCAGGATGTAGATGCCCTTATTATGCTCTAAGTTCCCTTTTGCCTAGAAACAGGAACTTTTTGATCTGTCCATCACCAATATTTCTTCAAAGTAACTTTGTTTTGTGCCATGTAGTGCTTATGCTTAAAGACCTGAGGGCACCCTCTAGGATCCATTGCTTGAAAGAATTAAATGGCTTACAGCTAAGTGCAATATTGCGTCTATAGTTTTCTCTTCATTTATTTCTGTCAATAAATGATCAAGTGCGCAGATAGTATTAACCAAGTTACGTACTAGCAGTCTACTTATTGCCTGATTGCATAACTTAACGCAGTCATTCTTGGTATTGTGGTCATTTAGTTTGAGGCTTCCTTCTGTGTGTGGATTACTACAGTAAAAATCTGCCCCAATGAATAAGTAGATTTCGTCGTTGGATCACAGAACCATCGGTCAAATCTTCTCTACTGCTTACATCCTCATGGATCTTCTCTTTTCGGTCATCTTACCAATTTAGAGATAGTTAATAAGGTCGACTTGAAGCTCAGAGCCGGTTGGTCGTATGCATTGCCTAATACTACATATATGACTTGACTGGATGCTGAGGATAACTCCTCGATATTTTCGTTATTAACTTAGAACGTAGTATTTGCTAGCCTCGGTAACATTTTTCTTTTATTTGCCATCAAAAGCTGCAGGTCTCTCGCCTGTTTCAGCTGATCCTAATATCCTAAATATAAAAATTAATAAATCCAGCAATTCGAGTTTCCCCAGCGCACTTAATTAATAAATTTTCACAAATTTAATTAACTCCCTCAATATTTTCCCTGTGAAAGTAGAGAGTTCACCAAAAATTTGGTGCTGAAGTTTTCGCGCCACTCGAGGCATTCCTTCGGCGCCCACCATACTTTCTTTGCTCTTCACTATTTTCTATTTTCTGTGTGTATGTTTGTGTGCATTAGTGTTGGTGTACCCTTTCCAGCTTTATATTTGGCCAACGGCCGATGACTTGTGCAGTTGGCGTGTGTAATTGGATCAGAAAAGCGTGCGCTCGGGAAGAGTGCATTGCTCCGCGTGTCAGAGCTCACCGTGAATGAGTTAAGCAAATTTGGCCAGCACCGCAAATGCCTTCAAAGCAACAAGTTAACGTCGTGGCGCAATTCAAATGCAAACATGCAGATATTGTTAACACGCCAACGCACAACAACACCAACAAACGTGGCTGGCTATGTATGTACGCCAGCGCCGAGGTTCAGCGACAGCGGTCGTTAGTAGTTGTTGGCGCTTGGCGGCATGTGGGTTTTGCTCTTGGTTTGCTGACTGCCGACCGTCCGACCGACCTTTGTGGATAGACAATGTGGCGTTCAGTGAGTTGAGTGGTGGCCAAGTACTGTTATTGTGGCTGTTGCCGTGGGAGAAGTTTTTTCCAAAAAATGCGAAATAATTTTAATTAAGTTTTGTGCTGCAAAATCTCGGTTCTTGATTGAAAACATAACAAAATTGTGAAGTGGAATAATAATAATTTTATTATTTTCATTAAATTTAACAATCTTCAAAGTTTTTACAACTGAAAGTGTATATTTAATATGGTTATTTGATGATTTAGTTTTAATTAGGTAGTGACTTAAATGAATATCTGCATTAAAATTTTGCATTTAAGACCTTTCTAGCGATCCACTTTAGCGTATCCAGTTTCTCCAACTCAGCTTGGGTAGACTTCTTTTGCCAATTATATTAGGAAGTTGGTTGCTAACTGCTAAAATTATAAAATGAGAATCTTAGGTGAAGACACAGCACTGGCCCTTCTTCCAAGAGACAGCGTATATAGCTGGTATAGAGGAGATTTCACCAAAGATCCATACTAATAAATCGACGATTTCATGCGCTGTGCGGATTATCAGAACACTTCGTTTATTCTAGTTGAATCAAAGAAGCTTAGAAAGCCCTGAGATAATGATTATGGCGAAATCCAGGAGTATGTGCTCTGGTGTCTCTGCTCTTAGATCACAGAAGTGATATCCTAATCTGTTCAGATGACATCATAAAGAACTATACAAAGTCTCTCAAGTTGCTTTAGTTTGTTGCTGGGAAGAGCTATTAGTTTCTACAACCGTTTTATATTGAACCATCCAAGTAACGGTTTAGCCTTGGCTCTTATTGCCAGCCATGTTTTCTATAAACCTATTTCCCATTTCGTAACACCTCTTGTAGAATGTGGAATTCTACAGCAAATTGCGGTTTCGGTATTAACAGACTAGCTGCCGCAGTTTGTTTCGACAGAAGATTGCCTAGCTGATTTCTATTAAAGTCTCTATGCCAAGGGATAAAAGCATAAATCATTCTTATACATCAGAGTACCATTCGTGATGGCTTTCAAGGGACGAGATTACCTGAAAGCCGCTTGACTGAGAATACCAATTATTTCTAGAATACAATTTTCTGATTATGTCTGTAATAAAATTTACCACTTCGTATTTAGATTGAGTGTAGTGCCCTATTATTGATGGAGTTATCAAGATTCAGGATTAAAAGATTGTGAAGGAAATGAGTGGTATCGTAATAATACGTATTTTGAATTTTTCTAAGTTTAGTCGCTTTGTAAATAATATCGAGGGTTGTTTGAAACAAGTACTATAGAGCAACATAGCATGTTTTGAAACGCTAGCTAGGCAGATCAAAAATTTTATACTTATGGGCGAAAGGTTGAAGCAGAATGATTAGACGCAAGTATTTTTTTTGTTTTTTTTTTTTGTGAATGGAGCCCCATACTTCACCTTAATATGAATTCAGCAACTCGGACTGGCCTAAATATGTTCGCCTGCGATCTGACACTCTTGCTTCTTCCTTTTCAACAAACTAATCAAACATATTAGTTCGCAGTTTATATAACATTGAACATATTTTTTCATGTTTGAATTGAGTTTTAGAATTTTTTAGAATTTTAAATTGTATATATTATACAATATTCCTTTAACAAATATTTAAATCTCTTTATACTTTTTACATCCCAGATGGAGATTTGCGCTGAACAATAATTGCACAAACTAAATTAATCCACCTTTCCACCTATTTTTTTCGACAACATATGCCAGCTGCAAGCGTGTTGTCTAATTCTGCTCACGATTTTTACGCTTTTCGCGCCTAACACCCGCATTCCATTTTATTTTCAATCATCATTATCCTCATTAATCCCTTAGCACACCAACGACCATAAGAGCACAACCGATGCTTGCGTCTTTAGACGTCAATACGCGCTAATTTAATCTGCATATGAAGCGTGTGAGAGGCTTAATAGTCGTTTGTATAACGGTGGTATATATGTATTGTATTATTTGCTAAGTGGGCGTTATTCTTTAGCGTTATCCACATCTGTGTGCATGCCTGGGTGTGTACGCGCCTGGTTATGTCAGACTAAATTTCCGCTGCATTCATGATTTTCCTTTCTCACTTCCTTTGCCGTAATTATTTTCAACTTTAGAATTATATACATTTTCTTGAAATTAACAATTTATTATATGTTCGCAGTATGTCTACCCTGCAGGAAATCCTAATTTAGTGCGCTGATTTTTTCTTATAAATATTTAATATTTCTTTTAACTGTGATCGGAGTGTAGAGCCCTTTATTAAACAAGTATTTCTGGCACTTTGGGTATCTTAGCCAATAGTCTGTTCTGTTTCTGTTATCAAAAAGTTTAAACACCATAGTTCGAAACATTTCTAAAGCTATATTTGGTTGTGTACTTCATGAGAGTACAGACCTTGACTAATATTTCGAGACGTTACCGTGACTGATGGCTTGAGACATAAATCAGTTTATATGTTATTAAACTATTATCAAATATGTAGAAAAATTTTAGATAATATCATTTCGAATCTACGGCTCGGCCTATACTTTCTTCAACCTAAATAATTTCGTTAAACGACTCATTCGAAAAAGTCCACAACATCAACAACTTGACAACAAAAGTGAATCTTTGGTTTAGAAAAGTTTTAAAGCCATTTTGGCAAAGTATAATATATTGTCTAAAGTTGGCCATCCAATTCTGGGCTAAATACACAGCAAACCCTCAGATCCTCAGTGTTGGATTGGCCACCATTTGTGACGGCTTACTGCGATTCGGCAGCTACCGTTTTCGCTTGACTTTGTCATAAGTGACTCCATTCTCATCACTAGTAATCATTCCCTTCCGAAGTGAATCGATTTTGTCGTGATTTAGAAATGATTCTCAGATGGGAACTGAGATTCTTTGTATTATTTCAAGTGGCACGCACATATTGAGTTTGATCTAACCTAATTAGCGCGAAAACCGCGTGATTGACTTGTATAATATGAGCGCAATAAAAACTAACGGGTTTTTCAATATTGACGCTACAAAAGTAGACTGATAGGGACAGCAAACGACGCCACATTTTTTCCCGCTCTTTTGATATTTCCCTTCAGTAAGGTTTGCCATTTCATCATAGTAACATATACGATCCAACTACCAGTCCAAATTATTAAAATTTACTACCGAAAATCGGAGTCAGTGACCTCAATATTGAGAGTGCTACGTCCAATTTATGGTCGCTATAATCGTCCTAACAAATCAACAATTGATCGTCTAGTAGAAAAATTTGAATCCACAGGCACAGTACAAAATGTTGGCGTGCCAGTGAGAGGAAGAAGTGACCGTAGTGTCGAGATATTGCTCCCTATAGCGCATCAATTGAGGAAGATCCAAATCTCTCTCTCACACGTGGAATGTATTTTCACAGGAATAATTACAAAAGTTCCTTGCTTTTTTCGAAGATTTGCTTACACGGTCACATATTGAGAAAGTAATTCTTTCGCCTTAATGATAACATTTTTAAATGTTTTTACACTTTTACCTTAAACAAAAATAATACCAACTTTTTTTTCCAATTAAATTGCTAATGAGATTGTTTATTTAAATATAGAAAATGTAAAGAAGTGAATGAAATGAGAAGTGCCTTTGTGACCTCTAGATTTTTTATGCACGCATTATTTTCTTTGATTTGAGATTCCATTACTTCCGGTTTACTTTGCTACTGGGTAGCTTTATGGCTGACTCGCAACTGTTACACGTGACATTTGAGTGATGCTCCCTTAAGAAAATGCGTTATAAAGTAATAGGAGCTGGCATCCTCTCTGCCTGCCAAATAAATTCTGAATATTTTTTGATTAGGCTTTCTGATAGGAAAGGAAGTTAAAAATTAGCATAACATACATTCTGTGTATTTTGTTATAGATTTAAATATTCTATATAAAGTTATATATAATTAAAAAAAAGAATATTCTAACGACTTTAAGAGCAAATTAGGGTGGTTCATGAATTTTTATGTGATTTTGAGAAAAAAAGGACCACCATAATAAATTATTATATATGATTTATGTTCGTAATCTGAAAAAAATATGTACCCTAACGAATTATTATACAAGCTGTGTTCCAAAGTAAACAGGACTTCAAAATATAAAACAGAACAAATGGTTTTTTCGGCAAAAGCCCAAATGTTTGGTCAAAATGCAATAAATTGATGTTTTGGAGATGTTCAATTCCATTTCTATGAATTTCAATTATGATTTCGGCTGATTTTTGATGAATTCACGCACTGTTTCGATGGAATTTCTGGTGATCAAGTCACATCGCCTTAAAATTGTTTCATCAATTGAAACTTTTTGGTAAAAATTTTACCAATCCTAAAACAAAATTTAATGTTCACTTTTTGTTCGAAGCTCATTTTCGCATCGATAACACAAAAATACTGGCCAGGGGGCGCTAGATTCAAAAGGTCTTGTTTACTTTGGAAGACACCTTGTATAAAATTTTTGTTCGTAATTGTGTACTCACACACAAAAAAAAAAAAAGAAAATAGTTTTGAGGCACTTTATTAAAACAAAAAACAAATGAACGTAGCGTAAATTTTATGTATAGCGGTATAGATACTTATAAAAATTATCTGTATAAAGTAAAGTAAATACATCATTAAAACAATAGTTTAGCAAATTTAAAGAAAAAAAAGAACCACCCTAATAAATTATTTTATATGATTTTCGTTGGTAATGAAAAAAGAATCACCCCAATAAGCCTATATGTGATTCTTGTTCATCGGAAAAAAGGAACTACCCTAATAATTTAAATTAAGTAATTTATTTACGTCCTAAAAAAATAATCACCCTATTAAAATGTTGTATGCGAGTTTTGTTCGTCATCAAATTAAGTCCAATTACATAATTTTTTTTTTTCGTTAGCAGGAAAGTTACCACCCTAATATGCCTAATATAAAATAAGAAAACTTTCCAAGAATATAGTATCGCACCCTAATGGCCACATTCCATTTAACTTGTGTATCAGTGTTTTGCGGAAATTGCGTCTTCAGCACGGAAAGTTTACTTGCCTCCTACCATATTCAAATCCCATCAGCGCTCAGGTGAGCTTCGTTAGTCCGCACGACGTTGCGCATTGTTAAGACAAAAACAAAAAACAACAACAATAACAGAAACATAAAAAAGAAGAAAATATACGCAGCACAGCAAATTACACGTTTGTTTACCACATACGCTTTACGCATTTGCTTTTGCTACAATCTTCGCATGAAGCTGCGCCGTCTTGGTGCTTGCCTTTTGGTTGTTGTTTTGCTGCTTTTGTTTACTTTTGGTTTTGTAGTTTTCCTTATTTGTGTATTTGGATTGTGGTGTGTATTTTCCATTGCTTGTGTGTTGTTGTTGTTTGGGTGTTTTACCTTTGTACCGCATTAGCATCGCAACTTTAACTATGTACTGGTTTTGTTGTTGCTATTTACTTTGGTTGCCGTTGATCTTTTGGGAAATTTAGCACTGCCGGCTTGTATCCGCTGTTGCGCCATTGCTGTTTTGAGACCAATCATATATATATATATATATATATATATACATATATACATATATGCATTCATTCATTGCCGCGGTCTGGTGATGGGGGAAAAAGCGGAAACATATGCGGAAGCATAATACTCGCATATACAAATCCACTTGCCGGATGTGGAGGTGTAATATGTGCTTAAAACCATTTACATACATGCATATGTGTAATACATATAATATGTAAGTATGTATGTATGTATATACACTTTTGTTTGCATGCTTGCACAGAACTGGTGCGTTTGTGAATCAATAAAAGCGATTGTAGTAAAGGGTGTTAAATCTGAGGTTAGTTTACATTTCAGGTAAAAGTAGATTGAGAATGAAGGGGATTGGTCGGAAAATTTTTTTTTTTGCATTCAAAGACTATTTAAAAAAATATTTTTTAATTTTGGTTTAATATGCAAAAAATTTCGAAAATATAAAAAAATTTTATGAAAATATAATTTTCTGAATTTTGGAGTAAAAAGCACAAAGGACAAAAGGAAGAAAAAATAAAACACCTTCACTGAAAATTCAATAAGTAAGTGGAAACAAATAAATATTAAAAAAATGTTTTTATAAAATGTTCGGAAATAATTCAGAAAAAAACTTTTAATCGTTTTTTCTGGTTTTCGGAAAAAACATTGAAGAAAATTTAAAAAAAATTATTT
>NW_017535518.1:1781743-1866924 GCF_001853355.1 Bactrocera latifrons | reverse complement strand
ACTTCCGCCTACCAAAAAAAAAACAAAAAAAAAAAAAAAAAATTAATAGGGACGCTACAAAAAGAGACCGATAAGGGCAACCAACGACGACAGATTATATTTTTCCCGCCGCTTTAACATTTCACTGTAGTAAGATTTGCCATTTCATCGTGGAAAGACATACGATCCAACTACCAGTCCAAATTATTAAAATTTACTACCGAAATTCGGAGTCAGTGCCCTCAACTTTAAATGGATCTGCTGAAAAGAATAAATTTTTACGAAATTATATAAGAAGCAAGCCATTTAGCTCAAACATATTCACCCTTTCTTTTCAATCATATGCCGCTTATATGTTGCCTAAAGATTGAACCGTGATCTTAGCCAATTCAATCTTTCAACTAACTACCTATATTTAATGAAAATTTTGTTCTGGTGTGTGTCTTTGTTCAAAGTATTGTATGTATTCCTGGATTAGATTGACATTCATGCGTCAGCGTATTTGTCTCTTTTTGGCACACAGGAACACAAATACAAGAAACTTAATATATTAAAAAAAAATAATAATAAATAAATAAATAATAATAATAAATAAACAAAAAAATGCTCTTTAAAATATCATTATTTACTTTACATGTATAATTTTTATATTTTCCAAAATTTGCCTTAAACTTTTTCCTTCGAAAAATAGCGTATTTTATACATAATAAATAAATGTTTGTGTATTTTTGATTCCTTTCCCCACATATGTTCTCTACTCAACACATGCTAACATCATTAGTCTGCTGATGTTGCACGTTTTACGCACATGCGTGCCAGCATTCAACGTCATCCACAGCATCATTTATTTTCCACCTGCAGCCATACCTGTAATACTCACGCTAAGGCGCTTAATTTCGTAACATATCGAGTGATGTCGTCTCCTGTGTGTGCTTCTATACGCATATACATATTTACCTACCTGAGTGGCAAATAATCGTGCCAAAAACTCATTACTAATGAAATTTCTGGGTTTTCGTGAGCAAATGCGCTTTGATTCGCAATATTATTTGCTTAGCGGCATTAGTGGAAGTTTTCAAATTCTGTTGTTGTTGTACGCCGTAAACTGATTTAAATTAATCAGCCTTAAAACTTTTTGCGAGTTGGCAAGCGCTTTCGCCTGCTGCGCAGTTTAGTTGCTATAAATATTTATCGAAATTTAACTGAACGCGGATATTGAGTTTTCCCAAACCGGAAGCTGAATTTGAATGTGATAAATAATTAATTTGGGTGTAGTTTTCACAAGCGTGGAACTTAGATAAGATTTTGTCTTGAATAACTTACGCAATCGTCTCTTTAAGTATTTAAAGGAGAACTGTAGAAGTTACAGATCAAATGGTAGCTGACATTTGAATGTCAGTTGGCAGCTATCAAATGTAGGCTGATCTCAGATGGCAGTTAGCAAACGGATGCTAATGAGTCAGTATTGTCAAACGTATGTCAGATGATTGTCAGATTGTAGCTGTCAAGTGAATGTCATATGGATATCAAGTGACAGCTGTCAAAAGGATGTCAGAAGACAGTTATCAATTAGAGATCAACTCGTTGCTATCCAGCGCGTATCAGTTGAGTTTTAGAAGAATGTCAGCGACTTGTTGTTAAACGAATTTCAGAATTTAAATGGATGTCAGATGATAGTTTGGCAGGTTAACAGCCCGACAGCAGGTGGTTAGATGCCTGTTTGCCAACTGAATTTCAGGTAAATGTCAGATTGTAGTTCTCAATAGAAAATCATGTAGATGCCAGATGGCAATGCCAGAAAACAACTGCCGATCGGTTGTCAATGGGGTGTCAGATGAATGTCAGAGATCAACCGTCAAACAGTTGTCAGATGGTGGCTGTTAAATACATGTCAGAAATCAAATGATTATCAGGTTATCACAGTTCTCAAGTGAATATTATGTAGATGCCAGATGGCAGCAAAGAGATGTCAGAAGACAGTTATCAAGTGGAAGTCAGCTCGCAGCAGCTGAACGGTTTTCAGTTGGGTATCAGATGGATATCAAATGAATATCAGAGATCAGGTGTTAAACGGTTGTCAGTTGGTAGCTGTCAAATTTATGTCAGAAGTCAAATTAATATAAGGTGACAGGATTGGGAATTGACAGCTGTCTAGGAGTTGTCCGATGGCTTTTATCAAATGAATATCAGAATAATGTCAGATTGTAACTGTCAAATAAAGGCTAGAAATATTTGAAATGTATATTAAAAATTAAATGGGTGGTATTTTGATAGATTGAGAGCCGTCCAATTATTGTCAGATGACGACTGTATTTGACAGTGTGTCAGATTACTACTGTCAGATGGATGTCAGATCTCCGTTGTCAAATAAATGTCAGATTGCAATTGTCAAACGGTGGTCAGTTGGCAGCTGACAATGTATCTCAGAAGTGAAACGAATATCGGGTGATAGTTCGGGATAGTGACAGCTGTCTAAGGGTTGTCAGATAGCTGTTTTCTAATGAATGTCAGATTGATGTCGATTGCAACTATTAGGTGGATTTGAAATGGACTTAAAAAGTCAAATGGATGAAGGATGACATTTTGGTAAATTGTTAGCTGCCTAATCGTTGTCAGATGACGACTATCAAATAACTGTCAAATGATGTCAGATTCTAGCTGTCAAAAAAATGTCATATGGTTTTTAGTTGACTATGCGATGGATGTCAGAGGTTCTGTGCTAATTTGGAAACAATAGGTTTTTGCACCCAAGAAGATCTGTCAATCTCTGAAAAATCTAACCACTTTCCTAAAAACATTTGAGGTTACAACTTAAATTATTGACTTCTATTGTGTAAATTCAAACTGAACAAGTATTAAAGGTCTCTCTCTTTTTTTTTTTAATTTCCAAACTGTTTTACTAAATAGGCCAAATATTTTTCCACTAAAAAACCACTTTACAATATTTGCTTGACATTGACTGACGGTACTACAGCTGCCAGATATGAAAACAGCGGCATATTGGTTGCACTCTCCGCTGGCGGTAAACTAGGTGAGCATGTTTTAGTCAGTGATGCATAGTGCTTACCTCCTCTCTTCCCTGCAGTCACACAAAAGCATAGTTAAAAGCATACTTTCAAACATTTACACATATGTACAACTGAAAAAAACTTTACTTTTCGCGTTAGTGGCACGTCAGTTGAACCCTGCCTGTAACGGTGAAGGCTAAACAAGCACGTTAGCCGCTTGTAACCACAGTGAGTATAGCAAAACAATTCGAACAATTGTTGATTTTAGTTGGTTTTTCATTTGTGAATGCTGCATAGCATATTTTTTGCAAGTTTTCTAGGTTAGAATGCATGTTTTTTTAAGGTACTTACATACAAGTATGTGTGTATATGAGGAGCACTTGTGCGTATGTGTGGAACATATGAGCCAGGAAGCACTTTCAGGTTTCCCTCAGGCTGTTTTAGCGCGCGCAATATATTTGGAACATTTCTATCTTTTTGCCGTTCTCAATTTGATGGGTTACGTACCTTGGTTCTGTATGTTGCTGCTGAAAAAATGTCGCCGTCCTTTTTTAGCGGTATCTGAAATTGCTATTTTATTTTCTGCTATATTTTGTGTAGTGAAATGAAGTCAGGCGTAACTTTTGAGTGACTTTGAAAAGCGAAATAAGGCGATTGGTTCGATTGAGTATAGCTACAGGCAGTCAAGAAAAAAAAAGACTTTAAAGAGCAGTAAATATAATGTTAAATTAAAGTCTTGATATGAGAAAACTCTAACCTAGATATACTGAAGCTACAATATCTCTTACAGGTGTATTCTTTATGGCAAATATGTACTCATAACTAAATCAGAAGAGGTAACCGACGAATAGGTTATTTATTTAATGCAGCTACATATGTAGCCCAATCTGAACAATATATTAGGAGATTATAGAAATGCCATGGCAGGCATATGTAATAGTGCCCCAATCTGAATAATATATTCGGAGATTATAGCAATGCCATGGAAAACTAGGTGCATTCTATAGCGACCCGATCTGAACGATTTGTTCAGGAATTGTAGCAATACCTTTGCCAAAAATCTATGCCAAATTTCGTAAAAATAATTTGTCAAATAAAAAAGTTTTCTATACAACAACTTGCTTTTGAACGGTTACTTTGTTTGGTAGCTATATCCTATAGATGTCAAATCTGAAGAAATTCTTCGTAATTTGTAGGATTCTCTTAGGCAATAAACCATTATACATTTCTAGAAGAGACATAGTTAAATAAAAAAGTTCTCCATCCATATATATACTATATATAATACGTTTCAAGTTTTTAATATCGGTTCCTACGTTTTTCAAGGATCCCCAAATATTGAAGATAATGATTTCGGTCCCTACAGAGTCGGTATGAATCAATATTACTGATACTAAGCGATATCAGAGATTTTAAATGATACAAATACTATACATTCTAACTCTGTAATTGCAACATTTAGTGCGCCTTTGCTATTTTATGGTCATGATAATCATTCAACAGTCGGTGCTAGGCAAGTGTTGATGAAAGCCGCTGTTTGTCGATTCCAAGATATTTTCTAGAACTGGGACTGTCTTAAATCTCAACCTGGCGGACTTTGAGAAAGGATTCGCGCTTTCGTCGATTTAAAGTTATTTTCACTCAAGAACTGAAGCCGTTGAGCCACCCTAAACATCGTGAAATTTCTTATCTTGTTTTGGAAAACTTGAAATCAATAACGATTTTTTTAAGAAAATCATCCTCTCCGATGAGGCTCACTTTTATCTCAGTTATGCGGTAAATATAGAAAATTTTCTATTCTCGCGGGAGGAAAATCCAAATATTTTTAATGAAAAACCATTGTCAATAAATTTATTGTTTGGTGGGGTTTTTGGTCTGGTGGAATCATTGGTCCGTACTTCTTTCGAAATAAAGTTAGTGTCATAGTTACTTTCAATGAAGAGCGGTATAGATCGTTGATAACCAACTTTTTATGTCCGCAATTGGAAGAAGTTGATCTTGACAACATTTGGTTGCAACAAGACGGCGCTACGTGGCACACAGCTCGTGCCACAACCGAATTGCGAGAGAAATTTGGAGATTCGATAATTTCAAGAAATTGTGATATTGAATGGCCTCCAAGAAGTTGTGTCTTAAGACCATTAAACTACTTCTAGTAGGGTAATTTGAAGTCATTGGTTTTTAGCAGTAAACCAGACTCTATTCAAGCTTTAGAAGTTAATATTGAACGTGCTATTCAGGGCATACGACTTGATTTGTCTGGATAGATTTCAACCAGTCAATCCCAATATTACTTTTCTGAATGATTTATATATTGCATAACTAAAAAAAAAAACCAGAGATGATTTTAATAAATATTTACTCTTCTCATCCTCATTAGAATGCCTATACCTTGTCAAATGAAAAATTGATCTTCTTCTAATAGCTGAGATCACGTCTAAACCTCTTATCATGTATTATAAAATAAAATACTTATTCTTATCGTATTAAATCAATCAACTTATCCTAAATTAATTCTTTTTTTATTACAGATAAAAATATGTCAGAGAATTCGCTTCATAAAAACTATTTGAATAGTACCAAAAAACTATACACTTTGAGAGCATATTAAATCAACATTGCTCTCTCATAGCTAACAAAGAGCGAAATAGTTCACAAAGTGAGCGGCGTGTGGATGTGAACGTGTGGAACGTGATCGATGACGGCATACTCATTTAAGTTGCCGTTTTGTATGCTGCTGCTCACGACACTACTGCACACAACAGCAACAACCAGTGAAGAAACACAACAAAAGAGAGATTACAGAATAACAAGAAGGTTCATAGAAATCGGTAGTGAACAAGCATATATCGTAGAGCCAAAACAAAAAGAGAAAAAATTAATTGAGAAGGAGGAATGGAACATTAAAAACGGGAAGGGGCAGTATATAAAACAAAAAGCGGGTCGCGATGAGTTATATCAGAATGCGGAAAAGGCGACGAAAAAAGTGTGGAGAATGGATAAGTCACACAGAGAAAATATGGAGCATATATTGGCTAACAAAGAGCCTGCAATGAAGTTTAGCAACGACAGCAACCAAAGTGATGTCAAAAAATTAAGAAAAAACCTTGCGAATGTGAAAACCATTACGCTGCCTACATTTTCCAAAAAACAAATTAACACAGCTGCCACTCATAACAACTCAAAACCCAAAGGCAAAACACTTTCATCTGCTCCTACCCTGCACGCCCTCAATTCATCCACAAATCATATCAGAGCAGCACCAAGTACACAATGGGTGGCACCGCGCTTTAAGCGGCAACAAGCTGCGTCTTCACCCAAAACACAGCAGAGCGCCTTTCAAGGTGGTCTCACTGCGTACTCTAGTGCCGGCAACACAGCAGTGCACTACAATCCGCTGCCCGCAGTACCCCTGCCGCCACCGCCACCTTTTCCCGGTAATTTCGCCATTTCACCATTTAGTGTTGGCGCCAAGCAAACAACCAGTGGCCACAACATTTTGAATGCCTTCGCATTTGCTGGCATCGGCAGCTCGTCCTCGGCTGCCTCACATCATGCGCGCAGTAATTCGCTTTGTGGTGGCGTCCTCCAGTCGCGCTATGGCAACATACAGACACCGAATTTTCCGCACAAATTCCCAACACCCATCGAGTGTGTGTGGATAATTGATGCCTCCGAGCTGCCAATTACAACTTCTACATCCGCGTCGGCTGGCGCAAGCGGCAGTGGAGGTGGCAACAACATCTCAATTATCGTTTACCTAACGCAATTATATGTTTTGGGCGGCCTCAAGTTCACCGAGTATATGTACTATTCGGATGATTATAAGGTGCCGGCGCATCGTGTGTTCACACTCACCGAAGATGACGTCACACAGGTGGCATGGGTGCAATTTAGTAGTCAGTATCTTGAGATACGTTTCACGATGCCATCGTTGGATGGCACACATTTACGCGCCTTAGATCGTCTGCTGGATGTGTATGGCTTCAATATTACCTACGAAGTGCAGCAGGAGGTGAAAACCTATCAGTGCAATACGTTGCAGTGTCGATTTCTCGGCCATTGTTATGCGAAGGCGGATTACAGGTGAGTGCAACAAGCAATTAATTGGTTGGGATTTAGTTTTCTTATGTGAATCAGTGTCTCTCTTGGTCGGGCATAGTGATTGGAATGGTAATAATCGCCTCCCTAAAATCAGTTTCGCAGAACAATTTGTTATTTAAAATTATCAGCTAAGGTTGAGGTAGGCGCATGTTTAAGACAAAAACGTATAAAGAGATCTTAGTCGTTAGCAGTACGAACTAAACCTTGATTTTTTATTACGTATCGTAGTTATAGTGGAAAGAAAGCTCAAGAACGTTGTTTAAGCTAAGCTCTATGGTTCTATATTTACATTTTGCAGCACATTTTTACTACTGGCTATTTTTTAAAGAGTTTTTAACTGGCCTTGGAAACATGAAGACGAGTGTTGTTGTAATGGAAAGTTATTGTTTCGTATCTAGCTCGAGTTCCTGGCATTTTGTGGTAACAGTTCAGTTCATTGCAGACTTATTGTCATGTATCGCTTTCTTTACAACCCCTGCCACTTTCTCTTTTGCTGTAAGTGAGTCGAAGTCTCTAAGCTGTTTAGTAACCTTTGATTTTAGGTCGTTGACAGTTGCAGATTCTTTATGGGTGATATTTAGTGCCTCGCAGAAGCTGGCTTCTGTAGACGCGCTGTTTCCAAGTTGTTGACCTAGGGGGTCCTCTGCTTAGATGGGTTCGTCTTTTCTCATTTTCTCCCAGAAGTCAGTTTCTACGGCAACTCTTGATGTCGTCAAAGAGCTTGTATATCTGTGACGTTCCGTTCTTAACAAGAAGGTCACGCGAGCGTTGATACAAGTTCTTATGAGAACTTTTTTTCAGGTTCGAAAACGAATCAGGAGCTCATCTCAATTCAACCTATACGGCCAAAAAATTATCGTGATGTACTTGAAGTCCTGCCAGGGTTTTAATAAAATGGATGTGAGATCAGTATTAGCCTCCCAGCTATTTCGGTAAGATATCACTCTTACCTACTGAGATGACAGAATGCTGCTCTCGCCAGCCCTTTGCCAAACTAATCCTCTCCGTAACCAAAATCTTATTGACCTCGATTCCTTGCTTTGCGCTTCTGTTGGGTACTTACACAGGGTTTTTGCCGACGTCAGTGCACATTTAGTATTTAGTATTTAGTATTTAGTATTTAGTATTTGATATTTATAAATGTAATGATTAAATTTAAGATTTTTAAGAATTGAAGATTTGAAATGTGGAGAAAAATGTACCTAACGGTATATGTACATTTTTCTCCGCATTTCAAAGTTTAAATTTCCCTGTTGTATGAGAAATATAATATATATCCATCATCACTACCACATTTAATTCCTCAATTCACAAAAACAAAACCAAGAAAACTTCTGTCGTATTCAGTTCCTTCATTGTTTGTTTGCTTGTTTGCTGCTTTGTTGCAAATGTGACATGGCATTACTGTAAACTCACACGTGTTTTATTATACTTATTTACTATCATTCGTATGAACTTGTAGGTCTAATAGACAGCAGCTCCTTTGTGACCTGAGCATAATGTCAAGACTTACTTAAGTGTTACGTAATTAAGTTAGACGCACAAGCAACAGCAATACCTAAATACGTGGCTGTTCTTTGTGTGAGTGTGTGCGTGAGACGCACACATGAAGGCGTTATTATGACTCCTTTTTTAATAAAAGTATCCGTGTCGCAGTCAAAAGGCAACACGAAACCTGTCATTCCATTACATTTCCTTTTATTTGACATTCATCAAAGACGTCAATACAAAAGGATATTACACACACTTCCGTTTTTCTTGGTGTTGTTGTTGTATTTGTCAACAACGTTGGCTTGCAGGTGTTGTCAAGCTATACAGAGACTCAGTTTTGTTTTATTTTTGTTTTTGTTCTGGAAAGTAGAGCATTTTTTCATATGTTTCGAGGTTATTTGTTGCTAAAGGACTTTCATTTTGTATTTGTATGGATGTGTTAATTGAAAGCAAAGTGTATGTGATCGTATGTACACGTGAAGCAAAATGTTACGTATACGCCATGTGTATACTTATATGACTTTGGTGCTGGCGCAGTGAATATAAAAATAATTTAATACTTCTTCAAAAGCTTATATTGCTTATTGAATCATAGGCAACATTTGTTAACAGTTTATAATATTCTGGATATAAGAAGAAACTGATTGCTGTAGATGGTTTTTGCCAAAACAATATTTAAAAATTGCTGGGGAAATCTTATATCAGAATGGAAAATAAACATTTGAAAAGTTCATTTATATATTAAAGCTCTAAGCATTTTAATCGCCCACAATAACAATAGATTACAGTGCGACTGTGATGTTAGAGGCTGTTTCTTGCTAATTTTGGGTTGCTAAAATCTAAAATGTTAGTAAACATTTTCAATGCGTAAGATTTTTTATGTTTTAGTCAAGGCGTGTAGGGGGTCAAACCACCACGATTTACTAAAATAACTAAAATGGCTGTGCGTGATGGAAAATTGTTCAACCCAAATGCGTAACAAGGACACCTCAGGTAACCCATAGACCCCTTAGCAAATCAGCTTTGTTGAGTAGTGCCATTTTTATAATTACGCGGTTTTATTACACATTTAAGCCGAAGTGAAGGCACTAAATGAAATAGTTTGAATTGTGCTTCTAACATATCGTAAATGCAAGCAAGGTTCTAGTTTGATATTTGATACAAGAGAACTTCGTAAGAAACGTTGCCTATATGTGGGCGCTCTGTTTGAAATTTTATCTAAGACAAGCACCAATAGTGCATTTGACTTTGATGACTTTGAGGTCGATTTATAAAGGCAACTGAAAGGAAAGAGTGTCGGAATGAAGTATTATAAACGGGGTGGACAGACACCTAAGATAAGGTTGGGAGAAAACCAAGGACATGTGGTGGTGCAAGTTTATTTTTGGTTCAAAAACAGAGAAACGAAATACAATGAAAAATATTAAAATAAAGTAAAATAAATAAAATAAAATAAAATAAAATAAAATAAAATAAAATAAATAAAATAAAATAAAATAAATAAAATAAAATAAAAAATTGATTAATTTTTCTTTTTTTGCGAGTGAGAAGTTTTCACCTGCGCACCTACGTCCAGGGGTTTTGTTGTGTAGCGAATCCCCTTTTTGCTTCACTCACCAGCATGTCACTGATTATCTGCATTTATTGGGACAACCAGGTCTCCTATGGTGGTGCGTTCTCGTTGCTAGCGCACACATTCAAAGAATTTATAGGCATACTTTTTTTTCGATTTTTCCCATTCTGTGGAGGTAGTTTTTTATGTATCCGGGATAACAGTTGGTTTGCGTAATAATCGATTTCTCCAAATTCACGGCCTGATCATAAGTTTAAGTCTTTTATTCGTCTGTCCGTCTATCTGCCACGACTGTCATTCTCTCATCTTTGTTGTCATGTTGTTTTGTATCTTTCCTTATTCGTTGTATTGTTATATGCTAGAAGGTCAATTGCTTATCACTAATATTGCAAAGCCCACTCTGTTCGGTAGGCTGATGCAATTCAGTGCGCTGCACTCTGGCACGCCATCCACGATCTCGGCTCCGTATAATAATACGCTGATTGACATCGACATTAAAAGCTTACTCTTTTCTTGCCTGGGGCCTCCTATGTGGGCCATTAGTCGGCTCAGTTGGGAGGTGATCTTCGCTGCCTTTCCTGGCTTCATACCAAGAAGGTTAGTCTGGGGTCCAGTCTTACTTCTATGTTGCTTACTGCTTTCTGTGTCCTAAGAATATACATATTTGTGTGCTTATCTCGAGAGTTATGTGCCTGTTTGTTAGCAGTAGTAGCTCTATTTTCTTCGTAGCGAGCTAGGGGTCGTGTGCGCCCGTATCATGACCTTTCTCCGCGCTTCTTCTGTATCCCTTGCTGTGATTACTGCCGCAATGTCGTCCACGTAGCCAATTAAATATTGATAGCCGCTACGAGTCTGCGTTAAAGTAGCCTTTCATAGAGCTTTTTCGCTGTATCTTGCATGCATATTGGACGGTATGCTGATGGCTAGTTGGGATCTCCTTTTCTCTTGCTGTCGTTATACATATTTAATAGTAATGCTGGTCGCTCTATAGCTATATTTTCTAGAATTTCTACTGGGATCACATCTGCCTGGGTGATTTATAGGCCCTGAGTTTGCCTTTAAAAGTAAACTGGGGGATTTTCTGAAATCTTAGAATTTTCTGGATCACTAGCCCATTTTTCGTGAATGAAGAAGAGTGCGTTTACGCACTGTTCCATAATGGCAGCGGTTAACTCAGGCGAATTTGCTCGAGTGCCGAGTTTCTTTATTGCTATTTTATACCGGAGTCCCAATATCTTCGCGTAGTTTCACCCATTTTTCCTTTTTGCTATTGTAAAATAAATTAAAATTACGTTAAATTAAAAATTTAAATTCAACATTGTAAGACCAAAAAAATTATTCGTGGAAGGAAAGTGAAATTAAAGGTAATTTTAAATTGTTACTTAAATTTACCTCCAAAATTAATAGTCTATTTATTACCTGTAATAATAAAAATATTCAAGAAGAAAACAATAACACAGCTAAATCCTCTATTCGATTTTGGCAATTTTCCTTTTTTGCTATGCCGAAAAGATTAATGAAAATATGTTATTTAAAGATTTTAAAATTTAATTTTTCAAAATTCTTGTATTTATCTTATTTATGAAAATAAAACTTTTTTTTAACACAAACTTCTCATCTTCTCGTTCTCTCTTACATGTTGGTATATCCGAATACACTTTTAAGTATAGTGTACTACCTCCGTTTGACGGCTTACCGTTGCTCACTTAACTTCTTTTCACAGCGAGCACTCGGTACTTAAAAGTTTAAGTTTCTAAATTGTCATGCAGCAAATTAGCTGCACGATTTCTTTGCAACAACAATTATGGCCACAATTCGTCTAATGCCGCCACTTCAAAGCCAATTAAGTTGTAGTAAAGTTTTTCTACGAAGTTAGGTGGAGTTAAAAAATTTAAACAACTTTTTTTTCATGCTCCACACTGTAGTGTCAAGGCAGTGAGTTTGCAAAACTAATTAGTTGTAATTATGCAATATGCCAGTAGTGGCGGAAGAGTGACTACTGTTGCTGGAGAAAGCATCAACTTTTTGCGTTAATTTTTTCTTCACTTTTGAATACTCATTGCCATACATACTTAATATTTTGTTTATACATTTACATTTATTACGGTACATTACGGAAGTATGTATGTTTGGGAAGAACTTTGCAGCAACATTGAAGCATTGCATTACGCTTCCTGCATAAATCTCAATTTGCCTATTTCACTGTCAGCGACAAAATGCGAACGCGGCGAAAAAAGTAAAGAAAGGGACCATACATACACACATATACATATATATACACAGAGAGAGAGTAGTAAAGAAGACAAAACTTTGGAGTTGCTGCCGCCAGAATTGTCAGCAGTCATCATTATTGCCTACGTTAGCACTAGCGTTCCTTATGCTGTCAGCGTTTTTTATTTCCGTTCTTGTTGTTGTTGTTCTTTGTTCAAATATTCATGTCGACTTCGGGGTCTTTTCATGGATTTGGCCGCACATTTGGCCACAGTTATGCGCAGCTAAGTGTTGATAAATGACAAAATTTTTAGAACTAGACGAAGCGGAGAAGACAAAAAGAAAGTATTTGTTTGCATTATTTAAATTTGTTTCTAGGCAAACTGTAGTCATTTTCCAACGAGAAGCAACACTCTTTTTTTTTCGATTTATTCACTAAGTCATTAATGGAATTTTTATAGCCGGATGGGTGTCTTACTCACAGTTATGTCTTTTTTTAACTTGTGTTGCTTTTGTTTTTCTCTTACATCGCCACTTATTGGCTGCTACTTATTAATTTGGCACTGGTACTTTTAAGCCTGCAGAAACCAAATATATATATATATTATATATATAGGGACAATACTAGAAGGGCAGGTTGTCGGAGGAAAGTAAAAACAAATAAAAAGTTAACTTCGGTTGTACCGAAACTAATATACCCTTCACAGGTGCAGTTTTTTTAGTAACTATTCGTTCAGTTTGTATGGAAGTTATATGCTATAGTTAACCGATCTGAACAATTTCTTCTGATATTACATTATTTCAATGAACAATAACTCATTCAAAATTTCGTGAATATATCTTGTGAAATGTAAAAGTTTAACATACAAGAACTTGATTCCGATCGTTCAGTTTGTATGGCAGCTATATGCCATAGTGGTTCGATATCGGCCGTACCGACAAATGAGCAGCTTCCTGAAGAGGAAATGATGAGAAAATGACGTTTGCAAACTCTTGAAACATAATATTTATTGGCGTAGACACCGCTTACACCATTATAGCCGAGTTTACAACAGCACACCAGTCGTTCTCCTTTTTCGCTATTTTTCGCCAATTGGTGATTCCAAGTATAGCGAGATCTTTCTCCGCCTGGTCTTTCCAACGAAGTGGAAGTCTTTCCCTGCTTCCACGAGCGGGTATTCCGTTCCCTACTCTTGGAGATGGAGGGTATTCATCCATTCAGACGATATGACCTATGTAGAGCAACCGCTATCTCTTGATTCACTGAACTATGTCTATGTCGCCGTATAGTTTGTAGAGCTCCTCGTTCCATCAACTGCGATATTTGTCTTTGCCAATGCGCAAATGAACATAAATTTTTCGCAAAACCTTTCTTTCGAACACTCGACTGAAATAATGAGTGAGTTGTAGAGGTTGGTCTTTGTTCGTCGAGAGAGGAATATTTCTAACTTTACTTTGGTAAAAATTATTCTGCGTTGGATTTCGAGGCTGACATATCGCACAGCTCCGAGAGGTCATTCCCGATCCTGACGAAGCTTTTCGTATTGTTCAACTTCTGTTTACACATCCTAATTTTTTTTTGGCGAATACCAGATTCAGACATAGCGGCATAAAAGCAGCTCTTTTTCGCTTAGGACACTTATTCCAGTTCTTCACCGCCGTTTGAATAGTTCGGCCGGCAATCTACCGGGCTCCGCCGCTTTGTTATTCATCAGACTACTAATTGCTTTCGAACTTCTTCATGATCGGGCAATAAAACGTTAGCTCCATCATCGTCGATTGGATAATGCTTTTCCCGCCTTTCAGCAGGCTGGAGAAGATTTTCTTTCAAAATTTCAATATGCTTTAGGTATCGGTCACCAGATCTGCTCTTGTTGTTCTACAAGACTGTATCTCGGCCTTGAAACATTTTGTTAATCGCCATATTTTGGGCACCGGCGAAGTCGATCAGTCTCAAAACAACAAATATAGAAGGTTTATATTACACTATCAATTTTCATTTTTAAGTAATAATTTAAGTCTGCATCTTCCATAAAATATGCCTAGATGTAGTCAACGCTTATCTCTTTTGTTCATATTACCTAATTTTCGAATTTGTGTTGCAAATTTTCTACAAATTTTTGCTTTCAAACAGACCGCGACTCCTAATGTATTGTATTTTGTTCACGGTAACGATCTTGGATACTTGATAAAAAATAGTTAATTGGTGTGGTGGGCCTTCTACTTTGAATTGGCTTATATTTCTTGGGTTTGAACAAAATTTTAAACCAAGTTTTGGTTGCTCAAAAAGACAAATAGCTTACTAAAACTGTGCTTGAAATACCACATGTTGAAAAATGTGAATTTCTGCGAGTTTGCGAGAACAAGGGACAATAGTTTGACCCTTTTATTTAAGGGGATAATTCTATCAAGTCGATTCAACTGGCAATTTCCACAAACTGCACCGACTTAAATTTCGAATTCACCCCAATTTCGAGTTTTAAATTTACTAATACATACATACATGTGCAACTGAAGCACCCTCATCGAAATATCCGCGAAACGTTAATTGATTGCAATTGCACTTCGTTTTCAATGGAACAAACCCGTCAAGGGCATGCAACCGGCATTGAAAATTGCCTGCAAATAATTTCCCAACAATTTAAATTCAACAAAAGCACGTTGCACCATAAACAGTTATGGGGCATTCGAGCGCAAAATTTGCGAACCGAAAATAAATAAATTGAAATAAATAAATAAGTAAATATGCAAACGCTAGAAGGGAGGCGAGGGGGGTGCAACAAAATATGTTTGCCACCCTATGCCAATAATGTAAATACTTTTGCGACGTCCAATGGTTATTGTTGTTGGATTTACTGCTATTGTAAGAGCAATTTTTACTTTTTTGCTTTTGTTTTTGTTTTTGTGCGTTTTATATTTGCTTGCGTTTACACGCTGTTTGTCCCCATTTGCGGAAAATGCAATTCGACAGGCCGCTCGTCCTTTCCTCATCACTAAGGCAATGGCGAGGGTCCATCCCTTTGGCCACACCCGCACTGCAGTGGCAAGCACGTTTGCAACACGTTCGGCAAACACGGCGAAAACAATTGTTGAAGTGTTGCAAACACTGAACTAACTTTTTTTCACAGCATTGCTTATTACTACCGTTGTTATTATTTGTGTTTTTTCTGCTTTTGCCTTGATGTGGCAGCGACTGCAAATAGGACGTGCAACAAAAACCAATACCAATACAAAAGTTACAATTAAACAAGAAAAACTGCGGAATAGCGCCATTGTTGTTGTTTTTGTTGTTTTCCATTGTTTTGGTTATTACTTGCATATACATTTCTTGTTCTTGTTGTATGAGAAATAGCCGTATATTGCCGAAATGTGCAACAACGGCGCTGTCACCAAACAAAAGTTCAATTATGAAGCACCGTTATGAGCTGGCTTGCATATGTGTAGGCAAGTTTTTGCTTGCAAAAGCTCAACTAAATGGTTGTATGCGCATATAACGGTTTTTAAAGTGTGAAAGCGCAAAGGTGTGAAGTGGGAGGGTGCATTTTTATAAGTGTGGCAGCACTAAAGCGTGCAAAATGTGAGTGTATTGCGTGTTAAACTGCCAATATCGTCGAACAGGTCAAGTGTTTGCCCTTTTCAGCTGGCAACTACGGCAGCTTTCATCAGTTCATACATACATATGTATATGTATGTTTATAACCTCATACCCACATACAAACAATCATATAACCATTGCTGCACTGCTTGAAAATATTCGAATTTAAATATAAGGGAATTTGTAAAGAAAATCTAATATCCAATAAAGAGTTCAAAGGTTGCCACTTGTTGCAAATTTTAATTTTAGTATAGAATTTATGAGTTAAAAAATAATTGGGGAAGAAGTTGCCAACTGCCCCATATATATATTGTTTTTAGGTTTTAATAAGAAGTTCGAGGTTGCCACAAGTTGATAAATAATATGTAAATAATTAACAGTTAAAAAAATATTTTTGTGGTTACTTGCTAAATTTTTCAATATTTTATTTTCATTTTGAGTTTGAGTTCTAAAGTGGCCAGCTGTCTGAAATTTTAAGTAAAGAGATTGTCAAAATAATTTATAAATAAAATAATTTGTAAAATTTGGTTTTTAAATATAATTTTTACTATGTTGAGATTTAAAGATTTTGAGGGTTGCCGCCTGTTGAAAATGAGTGTGTGAATAATTCACAAGTTAAAAAGTAGTTTTGAGAAGGCTTCTTAAATGTTTAAAATTTTTATTTTTATTTTAATTTTGGGGTCTTTTTAAGGAGTTTAAGTGTTGCCACCTATTGCAAATTTTTAATAAAGGATTTACAAAATTATTTTATAAAAAAATTGCGAAGGATTGCTAGCTGTTTAAAAATGATTTTTATCTTTACGATTTATCAAAGAGTTCGAGGGTTGCCATCTGTTGCAAATTTTTATGTTCAGAGTTTACAAGTTACAAAATAGTTTTAGGAGCGGTTTCCAACTGTTTAAATATACATATATACGATTAATATTTTGGGTTCCACCAAAATACCACGAAGGTTGCCATCTGTTTGAAATTTTGAAGTAAAGAATTTTTAAGTTAAAAAACAATGTTGAGAAGGCGTGTTTACTGTTTAAATATTTTCCTTTTATTTTCGATTTCACCAAAGCGTTCGGGGTTGCCACCTTTAGCTAATTTTTAATACACAATTTTATAAATTAAAAGATAGTTTTCAGAAGGCTATTTAAATATTTTATTTTTGGATTGTACCAAAAGGGTTCGAAGTTGCCACCTCTTGAAAATTCTTAATACCAAATTACATATATAAGTTAAAAAGGAAATATTTTATTTAATTTAGTTAAGCTAGTGCATTAAACGTTATTCTACGATGGTGATCCGATACGAACTTAGCTTATAAAATAAATAACATCATTTTGAAATAACGGTTTTTTATTTTTTACAATGATTTGGTTATTTATTTTTTACAATGATTTTTACAATATCTCGATACACTTGTCATATCCGTGCTCCAACTTCTTCGTCTTCGTCTGACAAGTACGCTTTCTGGCCATCTGCATAGTGGTTTTACAGAGTTTTGCCCGTAGGAGAACTTTTGCTAGTTTGGAAATAAATAAGCACCAGCCCAGATGAAATAGATGAATTAGGCTGCAGTTCGTAGCCAACTTCGATCAATTTAGTTGTGTCGAAAGTAGTGAGTTTGGTCTCTGATTCGAAGTAAAGTGCAAGTGTCGAGTTGTAGGCGGCCGGATGGTTTTGGCTAATTTTTGGTGCTCTATTCGTTAGATTTTTGAACAGTTTGGAAGTCTTTGTCATACATCCAGCAAAGCCAAGCCAAGCCCCTTGATCAGTTATAGTAAGCGTATATATTTCAGGTACGCTATCAAACATACGGACATAAAACTAGACACGAACATGACATATTTTGCGTTTAGTCATCAAAGGATGTTAGTTCCCACTAAGCACTTGCTTTGTACATATACATTTCATGGGAAACCTTTACCTTCGCGTCTTTACAAGAGACTTAATTTCTACATGAATGAAAACGTTAAGATTGGAAAGCCTCCAAGAGTTAATTGTGTAAGGAGAAATTACCCTGACACGGAAGCCTGATGAACTATTTTGGAGATTTAACACGTAACATGATGTTTACAAATTAAACCAAATGTGATGTTTGTACAGTAACCGTGGAACGAGAAAGATGTAAATAAGGATGTGGAGGAGAACTACTTCCATCATGTGCCAACATCTTTCCGGTCTGGTCCTTGGGGAGTGATTCCATGTTTAGCCATCGGTCACGAAACGATGCATAAACTGCCCTCAAATAGTATCAAGAAATAAACCAAACATCTTTTTTAGATATCAACTACTTCGGCTTTCTTGCGTTTGCGAATTAGAGACCGTGAGTTTTCTTAGTTGTTATCATCCGTCATATGCAGTCCTCTTCGGAGTTACCAAAGTGCCACCAAGTTGAAATTAAACAAAGTTGAACAAAGTATACCCTTGAACATTTTAAAATTATATTCAAATTTTGTTGTCCTTATGGCACAACAAATTTGTTTGCATTGTTATTCCTGTTCAAAGAAGAATTTGGCATATGAATAGCCTAAAGCGCTCCTTGTTTCCAACAAAACTTTCACCAATACTTCAAAACGAACTTTAGAGGACAAAGAAAAAAAGATAACCAAACTCAAAAGAGCTACAAAAAACAAGCAACTCAAAGCATTGCAGTAAAATTTTTATCGCCACTCGCACGCTTGACCAACTCAAGTAGTAGCACTGCTGCAAGGGTGGCACCTAAAGTTATAAGCACAGCGGTAAATGTCGCATGAAACAACGATTACTTTAAGGTACCGAAAAGAAGCTGCTGAAAGAAACTGAAAAGACACAAGCGGTAGAAGATAGTACGCTAACTGTAAAACCGTAAAAGAATATCCGCAAACACGCAAGAGCAGTTGGGGGACTTGTGCTTGCGGTAAGTAACATTTCAGCTCAGCTTACTCAGGCGCAAAGTAATAAATTCACCAACTGCAAGCCTATAAATAAAATTCTATTAAACGATATGGTTAAGTGGACACGTAAACGCACTTTAGAAGTTTTATGCTTTAAAAACGTATTAGCTTCCTGTGGGCTAGAAACTAGCTAGCAGATTCGAGGTCAATGAAACTTACGTGATTTGGGTATATATTTTATTAGAAACGGAGTCTTTTGTTTAAGGAAAGGGTTAATCGTAAATCGCGCAAATCATAAATACTTTTTACTGTGGGCTGGCATTCTTCAAACTGTATTAAAAATTTATTTTAATTTTCTTATCACATACTCTGCATGGAATGGGAGCCATCTATTTTAAGCTTTTGTAGAGAAAAATGTTTTTGTAAATATTTCATCTGAGCTAAGTGCTGTAGTGATGGAAGGAAAATTTATTTTAGCCAAAAAATCTAGGAAACTAGCGTAGTACACTTTTCAATATGTTCTTACAGATTTATTTATATGTTCTTTTCGACTTTTTTTTTGTAATTATTTCCATAATTTCGTATTCTTTTTATTCCAATCATTTAAATAGTTACGCAGTCTCAAATATTGCCATTATTTATTGTTCTTTTCATTTGCCTCATAAAATATCACTCATACGTCATGTGGCCCACTGCCTTAATGCCCTCAGGTTTAACAATATATAACTTATAAATTGATTTTGGCGCTAGACTGCGTGTCTAAACGCAAAAAGCATGTATTTCCGCTAAAATTAAGCGCTTATAAAAGTGATTTAGGCAACAATCTGTTTGTTCTAATTTTTTAACACGCATGTTATTGGAACTAAAAAAAAGAGTTTTTCTTTATAGCAGCACATTGTTTGCAAACTGATTCATTGTTATATCGGGAATTTATATTTTTAAATAATTTTATAACAGGCGTTAGCCATTTTTTACTGCAATTATTTATTTATCTAATGTCGAGCTGTTATTGAATGGCCCCTGGCTTTTGTTGTAGCATCCGTGTTCGCTTTTGTGGCGCAGTTATTGCCTTTGTTGCATTTAACATGCTCAATTTATTGTAAAAATATTAATTTTAGAAATATATGCCTCAGCAATAAACACTGAAAATAGTTTATGCCATATTGTCAAAATAATTTAATAAAAACTAATATTGTCATAAGTAATTTGTTATTCACATGTTTAGTAAAATGTAATTTGTAAAAGGAAAACTTATAATCCGTAGTTAAAGTAAAGTAAAGCTTGGAGGGGGAGTTCTTTATTTAGAGCTCTCCAGGATACTCTTCTTCTTCGTCTTCTTTTTTACTGGTTTATAGATCGCTAACGCGGTTATAGTTGCTAGACTACTGTAGTTTAATTCAAGCAGAAGTGCCTGCATCTGAAGTAGTTGCAGAAGTGCTGTTTCGAAGTGCAACTTCATTTAAAAAGGTTTGCGCTTAATCCGATAGCAGATCCACAATGTGAGGAAGTGTATGATCTCACAACCAAATTACTTTGATATTATACAGATATGAATGCCTGGTACTCACAGGAAACTGGAAAGCTGTTGAGCTTAGAAAAAGTAAACTTTTCGCAACCAAATCAGATTGGGTTGCTGCTGCACTGATCTCTGAAACTAGGAATCTTATGTACCTCAGTTCATATTGAACACCATCCTGTTGATATTCACGAGGTGTGGCTGAAGGTTTTTTATAACGTGAGTTGTTAAAACAGTACCCCTTTCTTTCACTGTCCAAGTTTTGCTAAACTTAACTTGAAGCATTTCAGGAAACATACCTTCCACAAACGTGGTAGTTTGGCTGCAATTGATATTAGTCAACGCAAAAATTTGTGACAGGCTCAAAGCGCTTTGGGGATACTCGAAGGTCTCTTGATCGCAACGAACCTTAACCTAACGTATGAAGTCTTGTTGATAATGAAAGCTTTATAAATTTGCTCATAAATTCAAGCATAATTTTGCTATTCTTTAGAGACAAACACAAAAATTCTGAAAATGTGACAACTCTGCTTTTTGGAAAGTGAAATATTTGCATATCAATTGACAATAATGTCATTTGCTTCACATAGTTGATTCGTTGTGAAATAGAGAGAATTCAAAATAAGTAAAGGGTGATCCATCTCGAGGTTCTCTATTTTTCTTTTAATTATAAAACACAGAAATTTGAAATTTTATGGGAAAGGTTTTTTTATCATTCGAAAGAACATTCTCTGACATTAATTTTTTGAGATTATCTCTTTCAAATGCGGCTACGACTCAGATGGTCCATCCGTTGAGTCCAATTTTCGATGACTCGTTTAAACATTTCGATTCATAACTGGCGAATGTGTGATGTTTTGCTTGAAGGCCTGAATCGAAGCGGGATTGTCCGCGTAGACTTTATACTTTATTTGTACATATCTCCACAGGAAAAACTCTAACGGTGTGATATCACATGATTGTGGTGGCCAATCGGACGGCTCAAAACTTGAAATTATCTGCTTGCCGAAGTGTTCTCTCAATATATCCATTGTGGATGCGTGGGAAGTGGCGCCGTCTTGTTGAAACCAAATATCGCCGAGATCACGAACTTCAATTTCAACGATCAAATAGTCGGTTATCATGGCGCGATAACGGTTGCCATTGACGGTTACGTTCGCGCCAGCATCATGTTTGAAGAAAGATCATTTCACCTTGCTTTACGCACTTTGATCATTGATTTCATCAGTTTCTTCATTGCAAAACATTATTCAATATAGTAGAGGAAAAAGCTCTGAAAAATTTCCTTACAAAATCCTTTAATTGATTTATTTTTACTAATCTTTCGATATGTATTTTCTAAAATTTCAACTGAGGTGGAGATGCAGAATTTCAAAAAACAGTAGCTAACATAGTATATAAAGTGGTTGGAAGTGCCTGGTCTCGCTCTTCATTTTTAGGATATAACAAAGTCTTTTCAATGACAGTCGCCACTTAATAGCCGACTTAAATTCTTTAAGTATCCCACAATTAGGGTGACGCTGGCCATACTGAGGGCAAAATGATCACTAGATCAAGCTTTCGCGAAGCCCAGCTATCTAGTAGTAGAACACAATATTACGATGTGATATTCTACGGTTAGCGGCTCTAGAAGCTAATTGCTCGTTTTCTCCAACGGCTTTTTTCCATTCATAGCTTCCTTGTCGATACATGTGCAGAGAAGGAGCCGCCAGAGTTCGGTTTGGCGACTCCATGATCTAAGAGATTCGGCATGTAGTCAAAGTGTTTGAGAATATCCAAGTATTCAGATACGTGCTCCTTTAAGAAACCCGGCTCTCTTAGTCTGATAGCAACTTTCGCAGCTATACATCTTCCGGTGTTAAGTGCCATGGTGCCACACATGCTGATGAGCGTCGCCCATTGTACGCTCTAGTGTTTATTTGCAGTTTTCGTCTTTTCATAAAGATTCCATCGAATATAAGCTTGACTTTGGTGTCATAGAGCCAGAGAACCACTTCCGATGAGAACCTACCTTGTGCCAATGGCAACTCTACAACTTTTTTGCATTATTTTTTTCTGGGTATAAAATTATCTGCAAATGTTCTCACATTTCCAAATTTGTCGGAACCGAATTAATTGTGCAAATAAAATATAATTTTTGTGTTCAGAAAACTATTATTGTCGATCTCTAGCGGCTAATATACCTTATCGTCACTGAATTTCTTAAAATTTTTAAAAGCTTCACTGATTTTTAATGCACTAAAGCTGATTTTTAGTCGCCACAAATGTTTATATATAATTTTTTATATGAAAAATTTCAATAAATTAGATTGCGGATCATTTACAAATAATAAGATATCAATATTCACTACTTTATACAAAAAAAAATGAAAAAAAAAAATATACAATTCAGTATAAACTCACAATAATAAGTCCAATCAAGTGTATGAACATATTCTATACATATCTGTATATACTTTTAACTGCTGAAAAACTCTTTTGCATTTTTTGCTGCGTTCATATTTGCCCACAATATGGCCAGAGTTTGTCACCGTTGGTCACGGCACCATTTAATGGACGTCAGAATATTTGGTTTTCATATTACACGCAGCTTTAACAGTTGTATTTGTTTGTTTGTTTTATTATATGAACGCACTTTTTAAAATATTTTTCGTTTGCTTAAAAAAGTTTTCCACGGAAAAAATAATTATCGCGTTTGTTTGCTGCGGCAGCCACAAAAATCGCACGCACTTTTTGTCGTTTTTATTTTTGTTTGTGTGTGGGTCATTTATTGTGGCCACATGTCTGCTGCTGGCGCATAAATTTTCAAGTCATGCGGCTTATTCGCAGTTTTTTAAATTTTTTTCATCTGAGCGTAAAGTGAATTGCAGTATAAAATCAAGTAAATAAAATTATGCTCAAAATAAAATAAAAATTCATAATTTTTCGCCATTTTGGCATACTTTCAAAGTCGCACACTTTTTATTGCGCGAATTTGCATTTTTATAGTTTATCATATTAAGTAGATGAGCCATATACATCCACTTAAAGCCTGCTTCGCCGTAATAATTCTCTTATTTGCGCGATTTAAGTAGTTTTATGTGCTCATAAATAAAAACGCTGTGAAAATAAAGTGTGTTTGAATCACGTGGCCACATATACATATATATATGCATATATTTCAATTCGCCGCTGGAAAGTGTTTGCATTATTTGTGTCATTTAACCTGCAATATTTTTAATTTTATTGTATCGAGCTGCCTGCCAACGATATGGAAATATAATAAATAAATATAAATTATATAACAATCAAGCGGTGTTAATTTAAATAATTAAATAAATGATAGCATCCATTTAAAATTTAAAAACAAGCAATGCTTTTCCATATACTTGTACTATATGGATATTTTGTTTGCAGTATGCCTTTAACTGGACGCCAATACTTTTCTGCATATATTTTAGCATATTATCTGAGAATTTTAAGTTGATCCGTCAAATATTGCGTCTTTTATTAAGGGTCGTTTCTTGAGATAGGCTGTTCGGCCTTGTTTTGCAGTCAACTTCACACCTAACCGCTTTATCGTTTTAAATATGAACAGCTGATATAGTAAGGCTTACCTAAAAAATGTTTTTTTTTGGTAATCTTTTTAGTTGGGTGCCTTATCGAAGATGAAAAATCGAACAGAGTTTTTTACTGTTTTACTATCAAAAGGTTGAAAATGCAATTAAAGCAAGGCGAAAATTATGCTATGTGTACGGAGGAGCTGATCGAATGCCAATGCCAAAATTGGTTTTAAAATTTTTTTTTGGGAAATTCTGAACTTAAGTATGCACCACGTCCTGAAACGACTATTGAAGCCGATATAGACAAAAGAGAGTCGTTGATCAAATCGTCGATTAATAATTTAAGAGATTGTTAAAATAATAATTTTGTCGAACAGGACCGTTCATAAGCACATGGATTATCTAGTATTAATTTCGAAGCTTGACGTACGGAACAAAATTGGCTTCGTCCGTATAAAGACTGCTCGATAAGCAAATCGAGCGTCACAGAAGTCCACCATTTCTGAAGCGCGTTATTACTGAAGACGAAAAATAGGTTTTCTGGTTGAGTGTAAAACTCGAAATATCATGGTCTACATAGGATAAACCAGCTCAAATCATTTCTTGCTATATTTGTCTGCTTGAAGAGATTTCAAAGAGACTGTTTATTTTGAGTTTTTGCCTGACAATATCACGTTTAGTTTTGAAGTGTGTTGTGATTGGCTGGACAAATTGAGTGATGTATTCAAACAGAAGGTGATAATAAGAGAACGCATACAAGTGTGAAGAGCCACCAAAATCTCTTACAGGTTAAATGTGTGTGCTATTACATCCACCATATTGACCAGACTTGGCACGTTTGGATTATTACTTGTTTCGGTTTCTGCAATTTTTTATGGATAAGAGAACCTTTACTTTAAATCGAATCTCAAACTATTTGGACCGGCTTTTTGCTTGCAAGGATCATCAATTTTACGAGCGTGGAGTCAATTTCTTATCCGTTCGTATAAAATAGTTTCGAAGACATTTGTAAATTTTTTTTTTAACTTTGCCGAAGTCTTTCTATTTTGAGCTATTTTTGCTACTTGAAGTGAGTCAACGTAAATTCAAATTTTATTTACGTTCAATACCACTACTTTATGGCCAAACAATATCTCAAGCTTAACACTTTAGGTAATAGCTCAGATTGTTTTGACTGTGATACACCAAATTGTGGAAAGTTATTTTTATAGTATATAGTAAACACAAAACCTTAAACTCTGGTTTACATAGGCTCCTATTCCATCTGCTCAAATTTCACTCGCACAGGTCCATTTGTATGCGCAAGCAAACTGGATGGACAAAAAGTTTTGTTTTACTACATAGATTGGTATAGTTCTTTGTTATATTCGTATGAAGTTGGAGCTCCATGTTTGTCAGTCTGCATTTGCTTGTACTGATAAAATTTGATATATTATTACATCGATTAATCTCAGTTACTTTATAATGGCTCCTGTTGTTTAGCCTCAAAAAAGTTTTTACTAATTCAGACTAAATTAGTGTTGTATTATGATTACTTGTTCAGAAAACCTCATTTAATATATAATAATGGAGATCTTTGGAATATATGGTTGTTTCTTTCCCTTTGCTTTTGGGAGGCGTCAGTATACTTAGGACAGAGCTGATGTATCAATATATGATGTATCTGATATACAGTACGGGGATACTGAGAATGACAGTTATAGGAACGGTATAGACAGAGACAGAAATGTATAGATAGAGAAGCTAGATGGAGACAGGGAGACATATAGACAGAGAGAGATATGAAAATGGAGATAGTGAGTGAACGACAGATACAGAGAGAAATAGAAGGAAAATATAATAATAGAGATAAGGAGAGTGATCGAGATAATAAGGGATAAAGGGAGATATAGATGAAAGAGAAATACAGGAGCGAAGAAAAGGGAGAAATAATTATTAGTTGTTGTAAGGGTATTTTCTATATTTTTTTCAAGTAACTTTTTTGTGAATGCCAGGTAGGTAGTTATATTCGTTTATAAGTTGATTGAAATTCCTTTAGATGGTAAGTTCGTACTGCAGAAGATGGAGCTAATATCGTCTTAAGAGCTGAAGTCTGTGAACTTCAAGAGCGAATACCTAGGTATCTATTTTTATCATTTACTATAAGCTAAAATTATTAGTTAGATCTAATGTGAATTATGCGTTAAATAATGCAACCAATGGGTATTTAAATTTATGTAAAAATTTTTATTTAAAAAAATATTAAACATTTGTTTTTGGCACAACCACAGTAACTAAAACGACACTTACATTAAGTGTACCAAATCTAAATCTCAAAAGCACGCCTAAATTCAAGCAAATTTTTCGTGCATTCAAATGCCAACAAAAGCGGCGCTTTATCAGGGTGCCGCGTCAAACCGACTGAATAAAATGAGTGACAATGACGGGCGCGCTATGCAGTAGAGACCGCAGTCATTTAAAAGCTTTCTGACAAAAAGCCAAGTGCATTAAGCGAACAACGCCAATGGATATGGCAACGCAGGAAATAACGGCAATGACAGTTACAATAGCAACAATTGCGAGTTGAGCAAACGTACGATGGCAGAAGAGGCTGATATTTCAAGCGTCACTTCCGCGTACAGTTGACTTGCGCCAAATGACGTCTCGGTTCGAGTGTTGCCAATGCGGTTTTTATACCCTGAAGAGCATATAATAAGTTTGTGGTTCATATAAGGAAACGTCGGAGACAATATAAAGTGTATATATGTATTTATATAAACAATTAGCGTACTGTGACTCAACTGTACTTGAGTCGTTTTAGCCATGCCCGTCTGTGCGTCTGTATATACTCGAACTAATTCTTCAGCTTTTGAGATGTTGATCTAAAAATTCATTGACGTCCTTTTCTCCACAAGAAAGTGCTCACTTGTCGGAATCATTGAAATCAGATAACTAGAGTGTAGAGCTGCCAAAGACACTCACCGACCAAATTCAAGTATTTGTATGGAAAGCTTTTTTGTTTTACAAGCCAAAATTTGGCAAAAGTTATTATCCTAGGCATAGCTAGAGTCTATGAAGAAATTGCTTAAATCGGATAACTATAGTATACACCTGCGATACAAACTGATCGGTGAAACGCAAGACCTTGTATGGAAAATTATTTTATTTGACGCGGTATCTTCTCGAATCTCGGCATGGATTAATGCCAAAAATTATGGTATAACATCCGCAGAAATCATTCAGATCGGACCACTATAACATATAGCTGCCATACAAAAGCACCCATAAAAGTCAAGATAAATAACTTTTTATGCCCTGTGAAGGGTATTATATTCTGTGGTTAACTTTTATCTCTTCTTTGCTGCCACTTACGATTTGAAATGTGTATGAGCGCGTGGCTTTTATTTCACTTTTGGCGGCTTTGTTGATGATCGCCATCATCGCTGTCGACTGTATGTAGAATTTTTGGCGGCTGTTGCCACAAAATGATGCCGCTGCTGTTTTGTGTTTATATGCCTTTTAACATTTCAACATTTCACCACATTTTTATACACAAGATATACGAGCAATCAGTGTCAGCAAATGGCCAGCGCCAAAGAGTATCAACCGACTATCAACGTCACTGGCGCACCACACCACAAATCGTGCTTGTATATTTCATAACTCCGTGAGTTAGTGTGTGTGTGTTACGTTCGGCTCTCAGCTTGATTGTCTCAGCGCATTGGCACAGTTTTGCCTCTTCAAAAAGTTTATGATTTCGTTAGCCCTTTGTGTGTCGAGTCGAAAGTTTAAATTGCCAACGGGCAGATAAGAAATAAAATGCATCAGCTGGTCAGCATATTCTATGTGTGTGTGTGTGTGTGTGCAGCATGTAAATAACCGTAGTGACGATGTGGCATTTTGGCAACGCTGTTTGATACTTCCATCCTATATTATTTTCATTCTCTCGTTACTTTAGTTGTGCGAGCAAATTATTGCCTGGAAATAAATGTCAGTTGCCTTTGGTGGAAAAGTTTTCGCACTGCCAACCTTTTTGCTGATTTTTATTTTTTTTTTTGGGTGATTTCACTATGAATAGTCGAATTTACGACACGCAATTTAGTTGGTAGCACATAAATACATCATATTGAAAGTAGCTCTGCCACTTCCATTTAATGAAACACCATATGGCATACACTGCGTATGCGTAATATTTTTGAATTTTTTATTTTAAATGCATTTATATATTATATATGCGCACATGTGTGTGGGGTTTGCTTGTGTTTTCATATTAACTATATACATTTTGGGCCAACGGATCTTTGTACTATTCAGCGTGGCATACATTTTTAATATTTTCAAGCCTTTTGTAGCCATCTCTTAATCAACTCCATATTTTTGGGCTGCAATATGATGCAAAAATTTCTCATTTTCAAAACGCGTTTTTTATTGAAATATATATCCCTACATTATTTTTGTAACCGCATATAGTTGCTTATCGCGTTGAAAATGATTTTGATAATTTTTTTAGATCTAGTCTCGACTTAACTGCAGGCTTAGGACTTTAGAAATTTCTCCGTGCCTTGAAAAAAATTTATTAAATTTACGTATTAAAATATATTTGATTTCATCAATGAATCATAGAACGAAGAAATGTGACGTTAAAACGATAAATTTGTCGACGAATTTATTAAAAATCGTTTTTATTGTGGGTGGCTACACTGGCCGCAAATGTTCGTGTTAAAATACTTTTTTATTGGCTATATCGGAATATTTATTTGAAGAATAGTTTTAATGCAATGGTCAACATGGTACTGATAATACTGGCAACTTTTTAAGATGTAAATGATCTCTTCTTGACCATATTTTTTAAAATAATTTTAAAATTAAATATAGACACTTTTTGATTCCGGAACACTACTAGCAGTTTAGCTCACAGTTAAGTATTGAATATGATAAATATTTGGCGAATATTTGGCAACCCTAGTTTAAAATATATTAGTTATGAGAACAAAACCAAAACACAAAAAAAAATAAAAATAAAAAAACCGGTCGGAAATATATTGATTATGAAAAAATGTTAGCTTACGAAATATTTTATATTTTAATTATTTACAAGTTTAAATTTTAAATATTTTTTACAAATTCTAAATTATTTGACAACTCTGGAAATATTTTTTTAGTAGCCCTTAAAGTAGTTCAGAATTTTTTCAGTTTATGTACATTGTTATATGGCAACCCTATACAAAAAAGTATTAAGCATGGTTTTACAAATTATAATTTAAATTTTCGACACTCTGAAATACTGCTTTTAAATATTATTTGAAAAGACACTGAAATTTCTATGGCAACCCTGTTTTAAAACAATTCCTCAACAAATGCTTTTAAAAATAAAAGTGATATCATTCACAACTTTTTCGCAGTGCAACAACATATAGTACTTATGTCATATAAAGTTGTAATATTTTTATATAATATATGGAAAATATATGGCAACGCTTTTGAAAAATAACTACTGTTTTATAAAATTGTTTTTTTAAATTTGTTAAACTTTAAATTACAACTGTTCTTAAAAATTAGTTAAAGAAATTTAAAATTGCTTTGGCAACCCTGTTTCAAAATAATTTTAAAAAATTAGTAATTTCATATAATGTATAGATAGATTTATGGTAAAACTGTAAAAGAAAACGAAATGTTTCTTTACGAAATTCGAAATTTGTAAAAGTTTAAAACTACTACTGTTTTTAAATACTGTTTTAAGAACTTTAAAATTGCTTTGATAACCCTGTTTCAAGATTACTCAAAAAATTAAATAATTTCATATAATATACGATAGATAGATAATGACAAAAAAATAGGCAAGGTTTCATTTAACTCAAATTCGTGAAACATTTAAAAATTGTGTATAAAATTATTAATAGAAATTTTTAAATTGTTTTGGCAACCCTGTTCTGTAGTGAAGATTTAAAAACGAAGCAGTAAAGTAAATAATAATTTTTTTGCCTAAAGTACAGTACGAGAAAGTCTTCGATTAGTTTAAGTTTTTGATGGAACAATATATTAATATATGGCAACCCTAAATAATGCCAAAAATTAATTATTTTCTTACATTATTTTAAACTTGTGACAATTTGAATTTGAATTTGTGAGAATTTTAAATACTAATTTCTTAAATTATTTAAAAAAAGTCTTAGCATGGCAACTCTCTTGTAAATATATTTTTATAAAAATTTCTGAATAAAAGACTTAAAAAACCTTAAGTTTAGTAAGCAAATATTAATTGAGGATATTTTTTAAATAGTTATTTAATTAACATTCAAAACATGTCTCTGTTAAATCTTCCTACATCAGCTTTCAGCCATAATAAAAATGGTGTAAGTCAATAAGTTGTTGCTGTAATCATTTCTATATATTTATGTCATATATTATATAAAATTAGGCGATGTCATTATCCATCAATAAGCTGTGTAATAAATAAACATAATATTAATGATGCATAAAACTGTAACCTTTGGGACGTTGTTTAATTAGCCCTGGGGGACTTATGCGTCACATTTTACAAATATATGTATACACTAACTCAATTTTAATCTATTGTAGTATTTTTGATTTATTTTCTTTTCTTTTTTATTTTATTTTATTTTTTTTTTTTCATTTATCTTAAGTTTTTTGTGTGAAGAGTATTCATCATTTATCTCTGTGCCCTTGTTATCCCATCTTGTTATTGAGATCATATCCCTTGTGTAGCTATTCAAAAGCGCCTTTGTGTAAGCTCACTCATACACACAAACATACATAAAGAATGAATGATGCGAATGTGTGTGTTGTTGTAGCGCATCAACAAGCGCCTTTGCCAATAAAAGAAAACACTGCTAAAACATTGACAAAAGACCAACTGAACTGTAAATATTCATGTATGCCGCCAACTAGTTACACACATACATACAAAAGTTCATAAGTATACATATGTGCTATTAGAGTACTGTGGCCTTAGCAGTAGTTGCGTGTATTGGAGTTTAGACAGAGCGACTGACACAGGCGGTGCACAGCAATACGAAAAGTGGAAAATAAACGAAAAAATTTAAAAAAATCCAAATTCTTGCATTTGCTTTGTAAAAAAAAAAAAAAAACACATGAAAAATTTTTAAAGCGCCTTTACGACCTTTTACTATAACCATATTCTATACAATGTGTAAGGATATCATATTGCTACGCCCTTAAATATGTATGTATATGGTTGGTAAAGCATGTGATGAACGCCTACAATGCTACCATATATAAAAGATATATATGCCGATATATATTATATATATGCCTGTTTCTTTTATTAGTTTAGTTGTTTTTGTTATTGCCATGGTCGTCATCAAAAGTGGGGTGTCTCATCCGAGGCTGTTGTTGCGCTTTCATTGGGTTGGTTTTTTTTATGTCGCGGGTCCCAAACCCAGCGCACAACCCTATGCAGGGAATGTTTCGCCTTCTCACTTTAACTCGCCTTCAAACGGATGTTCTTAGGCGACGCAGAGGATACTTGGTCAAGGACCGGAAGTCGTGAGCTGCTTGAGTCATATGTAAAAGAATCGTTTCTGGCCACTCCGTGAATGGTGATCAGAGAACTTTCCTTACTTGCGTGAACTTCTATACATGACTCCATCGTCCATTTTTGTTATTACTATCAAAAAAAAAAAAAAAAAAATCTGTTGACTCGATTGGCAGCTGCCGCAGCAACCACATCGAAACTTTAACCGCTAATATTTTCCTTTGCTGCGGTTATTCGCTGTGACTGGCATGCAGTCTACAAAATAGTGCGCATATTTTCGACATACAAATATTTTTCTTTTAAGTTTTATTTCTACGTATTCTGCATTTAGTTTCGCGTTTTCGCTATTTCATAAAATTGTTGTGTCTATTGTGTTTTGCTTTGATGCTAGCTGTGCTTATTTGTTCAGCGTTTACCCTTGACACAAGCCATGAGGTCGTACACTATTTTGTACATCTTTTTATCCCTTTTTTTTTTAAACCCGAAACTGTTTGAGTTTCATTTTAAAATAACATTTTAGCTTTAAAATTTATTTAAATACTCTTTTATCTCTTTGCAGCTCTTACTTTTGTTCCTGCTTTCCCGGTTTCAGTGGCACAGATTGCGGCCGTGGCCCATTGTGTGAGAATCCACATACGAATATATGCCAAAACGGCGGCACATGCAAGTGAGTATTAAAGTTAAGATTAAAAGCAGTACATTTCAGTAGCAAAGATACTTAAAACCAAATTAGGGAAATCCTAAAAAATGACGATTTTTGTGAATTAATAGACAACACATATTTTTCTCTTTTAATTTCAAGAATACCTAGTAAAATTTTTGAAGTAAAACCTTTAGCGTCTTTCGAGAAATACGCGATCTTCCAAGGCATTCAGAAAATTTCTGCACTACTGCAGTGATTTCGGTCCTCACAAGCGTTCAAATTCTTATGTGGTAAGGTGCCGAACTTGGCTATGTTGTGCCCAAATCTTGGCAATATATCTTGTTATTGATATGGGAATCAAATATTTTGAATGAATATTTTACACCGAGGATTACAGTCCGGCGTGAAAGCTATATTTTCTGAATATATTATAATGCGTATCAGAAGATTTACTTACATTTTTTTTATTAAATTCATTAAGAAATTCGAAAAAATTTTTTTTAATGAATATCTAATGAAATATCGATCGAAATGTTATTTCATCAGTATAATATTGTCTGTAATGCTACCTCCAGTCAGTGTTTTAATACAGATTAATAGGCTAGGTGTGTGACCTAGCTAAATCAAGTGGTTCATGACTTCACTAACTTATGCTGAAGTGTTAATTTTATAATGCAGTTGTGAATTGTTCACCAAAATTTAATGTTTTTTTTGCCCAAATGGCCAATTCAATTGTTTTCCATTTTGTTTAAATTATTTTTGAAATAACACAAAAATATCATATGTCATCACTAGCTATTAATTGGAATTTTTCTAAATATGGATTTCAGTCTTAAATATTTCAATTGTATTCAGAAGATACCATTTTTGACTCAGAAATTTTTTGGTCTTGTACACGTATCTAATGCTTATGCCAACATTCTTTTAGAATAATCTTCATTGATACTAATAACTACACGGCCTCTTTCCACCAATTCAAAGTCAGCTCGTTTGAATCCTTACGATAATTTTTAGATCGTATTAAGCACGTATAAATTTGCGTACAACTCTTACGATCATCACCATAAACTTCCTCAGGTGCTGGCATTCGATAAATTATGCCTAAATGTATGCACCAATTTTACGTGTTTTTAATATTAATATTTAATTTACTTAATGAGCTAATAATTAATTGGGATATCAGATAACATTATTAGATAATTGCTCATCTTCTACTTAGCATGTTTTCATAGTAATTTTGCTCTACCTGACCTTTGCCCAATGGCACTCTTTTGTCTCCGAGTTGATAAATATGCCGCTTTTGTGCTCTAATATACATATGTTTATAGTATTTTAGATACATACCATTTTTGTGCAGTATTTTCATGTAATTCGAGGATATGCCAGTGCTTCTGACAGTAATTGAAAAATTTGTGTGTGACACTAAGTCACTCATATGTCAGGTCGGACAAAATTAATAACAATTTTACCATATAAAAGATGGTAAAGAGTATATGTATGATGAATAAATGAATATTTATTTATTGTTTATGAAACGCTGCACTCGCTCATTTTCGAATTGTTTTGACGGGTGGACAAAAAAGCTCATCAGCTTTAAGGGGCTATACCAGTGTGACGCATGAAAATTTAGGTGATTTTCGTGAATTTTTTTTAAGAAAGTACGCGATTGAATATTTCGAACTTCTTTAAATGTAACAAGGTATATTTTAATAATTTTTTTTACAAAATTGTTGAAAAATAACCTGTCTTCGGAGGTGTTAAAAAAAGTGCCCCAACTGCTGGCGTCATTCCGGCCGAATGAATAGTTGAAAAAAAAAATTTTAAAAGTTTATTAAACCTAGAGATATTTCCTATGCAATGACTTGCAATCTTTGAAAAATTTCAAAAATCAACTAAATAGCGTAATTGTGAAAAAAATATAATTTTTTAAAAAATTCCAATTTTCAACTAATTAAAAAACATGGTAGGGGTATTGTATAGTAAATGCATTAGGAAATGCTTAGTTTTAATTTGAAGTCGATCGGTTAGTTTCTCGTTGAGTTATGACGCCTGAAAATTTGAAAAATGTCGTTTCGCGTTGAGTTTTATCAAAAATTATGGGTTTAATATTGTAATTTTAATCAATTTGGCCTTTGAGACGTAAGAAGGTATATAAAAAGTACTAAACAAATTTCCTCTGACAATTTTTTCACACATGTTCTTGATATTTCCAATTTTAATATTAGTTTTATATTTTTTAAGATTTTATTTTGAAGGTATTTAAGTTCTGGTTTTTACCCCTACTTACTCCTTTGAAGATTCGGTACACCAAAATATGAAAATTAATTCTGTCTCACATTTATTATTGACATTTTCTTGTTCCAAAATATACTTTATTGAACTTAACACCAAGGCAAAAATGAACTTTTTCTTTTGAAATCAGCGAATATTTGCTAAACAAAACTAATCATTTGCTGCTTTTATAGTTTAAAAATTTATAAAATTTCGCTTTCACCTAAATTTGAATGCTGAAAGTGAAATTTGCATTAACAAATTGGGTGAAATACATAAAAGAAATGGTTGAATTATAGAATTTGTGAAGAAAGTGAATGGCGCGGAAACCCAAATAAAAAATGCAGCTGCAATAAAATATTCATTAACACTTAAGAGTCAAGCAAACTGCAAACGCTATGTAGTTTTGGAGGTAAAAGTGGGTGCATAAAGCAAACAAAAGGCTTGGTTTGGTTAAGTAATTGGCAGGAAAGCAGATAAAGAAAGCGGAGTAGACACAAAGACTTTGAAAATGCAAATTTTGCGCAAATATGCGAGAAAGCCGCAATGAATGCACTTTAAAGGAGGGAGCGAGAATACAGAAAAGCTGCGATGAGAAAGAGAAAGAAAGGCCATCCAGCACGTAGTCAAAATGAGAAGTGAACGCATGGCAGGTCGAATCAGGTATACATATGCGATATTAAATCAACCGAAGAGACTTTCGATACACGTAATATATTGAGTTGATTTAGAGATCGTTAGTCAGAGGATTGGTGTTCATTATGCTAGGAATATTATAATATCTATTACATATAATATGTAATATTAAAATAATTTTAAAACTTTTCAGAAAATTTTTGACTGCCCAACTTAACGGTTCAAAGTTTGTTAGAAAGTCGAAAATCCCTACACAGTATATTCGGGGTAGAGAAAAACCTGAACTGATTTCATTACCCTTTTCCATGAGGCAACTGAAAAGTGAAGTTTGTTTCTACAAATAAAGACCAAACTCTAAAAGTCTGGCATCATTTCCGTCCTGCTGTTTTCTGCGGAGGCATGGACAGAGACATCATTCGATGAGTCGGTCTTAGAAATGTTCGAGAGAAAGGTTTTACGGAAGATTTATGGTTCCTTGCGCATTAGCAACGGCAAACACCGCAGTCGATGGAACAATAACCTGCTGAGGATATACGGCGACAGTGACATATTCAATTCAGCACCCGCCGATGAAAGCAGAGGAAGAGGAATACCCTCACTCCGTCGGAAATATCAGATGGAGAAATACCTAGCTGCACTTGGAGTCACAAATTGGCACCAAATGGCAAAAACAAGAAACGACTGACGCGCTGTTCTTAAGCGGAGTCTATGCCAGTAAAAAAGTAGAAGAATACAAGAGCGTTGAGAAAATACGTTCACCAATTTCACCCATTTCGGCAATAAACTATAGTATATCCAGTGTTATAATTTTACTTAAATATCCATATCGATTCGGTGAGTCATCCACCATATGGTACTGACTTGGTTTCCAGCGATTTCTGATGGGGATCCAGTGATGATGATCTTAATGGAGAATATTTTTTAAAACAGTAAAGTGATTTTCTATTAAAAAAAACATGGTTTTTAGTTCTATGTTTCGAAACATAAAATACAACCCTGTCATTTGTAGGCTGTTGCACGAATATTATGGAGAGAGCCTGGTATTTTATATTATGGATTATAGATACACCTGTAGTATGTAAAAATTATTATTATTTTTTCTTTCAATTGGAAACGCATCCAAAAAAGTATTGCTAGGAGAACAATAACTGCACAGACGGTTAGTTATACACACGTATACCTTTCTGCTTACCGCTTTCGTAACAATTCCTCTGCATTTTTTTGCTATTTCCTTTTTGCATATTTTACTCCAACGCTTTATACATTTTTTGTGCTTCTTTTCGCCACTTTCCCCATTTTTGCCATTATTGGCTTTGCGCCTTTTCAAAATCGCATTTCGCTTCCTTTGTGTTGCTCATACGCAGCGGTGCACGGCGACACCCACAAGCCAATACTATGCTAAAGCAATGCCAAGAAGCTCGCGCAAACTGGGCGCTTTTCCGTCATATTTCGCTGTTCGCGCACTAAATTAAATTGTAATAAAAATTTTATTTTCCTTCGCGTTGAGGCCAAATGTGAATGTACTTATTGCAATGACAAAAAAAAAAAAAAAAAAAAAAAAAACAGTGAAAACTGTAAAATTGTAAAATTATATTTATGCATTACATATTGTGCGAGTATGTATGTATTGTGTGTGTGCCAAGTGGCGCAACATCTCCCATGTGATATATGGCCAAAGTCAATTGTGTTGACAGCTTGTCAGCCCCGTTGGCCCCACTGCAGACGGCCGTTGAAGTGGTTGCTTGCTGCTTGCCGGCTGTCTTTACCAACTGATTGACTGCCAGTGTGCACTCTGCACGAGTGGCACTCTCGGTGTGCTCGCCAGCAGACAGACAGGCTGTTGATATGCTGAATTGTATTTCGTGCGATTTTATTTTATTTGCATAGACTTATTTTCGCCGCCTACCACTTTTGAGAGCTCTTGGCAGTGATCGTGTGTTGGGTGCGCCTATGGCTTGGCAGCTGTAAATTTCCATTCGTTTTGATTTTTGATTGCTTCGTGGCGAGGGCACACATATTTACATGCGATGTTTGGGCTTCTGATGCCACATAAGGTGGGGTGTTATTGCATTGGAATAAAGGCTTTTTATTGGTTTAGAGGATAAAAATTTAAAGGAGGAAAGGTAGTAGGAAACGTATAAGAAATAGTGGTAGAAAAATAGTAATAAATATGAAAAATAAGTTGTAGAATAGAAGCGCAAGAAAAATGATAGAAGAAAGAAAAGTAAAAGTACACTGAAAACGACAAAGTTGAACAGAAAGAAAGAAGAAAAGTACAAATAAGACATAACCATTTTCATTACTGATCGTTAATGTCATTATTACTGAAAATTATTGCAATAATTGCAAGTAATTAATATAATCATTATTGATAATTACTGCAATCGTTTCTCATAATTAAATCATTAATGACATTCATTAAGTCAAGATCTTTCATTACCGATAACTAATGCCATTATTACTGAATATTATTTCAACAATTACTAGTAATTAATATAATCATTATTACTGTACTCTTTGCTGATAATTACTGTAATCATTACAGATAATTTCTGTAATTTGTTCTGATAATTATTAAACTAATTACTGCTGATTACTTGAACCATCACTGGTAATTAAACTAATCATTACTGACATTCATTATGTCAGGGTCTTACTGAAAATTATCGCCATAATTACTAGTAATCATTATTTACAATTACTGTAATCATTACGGATAATTACTGTATTTAATTTTGATAACTCCTATAATCATTGCTGTTGGCACCTGTAATCATTACTGGTAAGTAATGTAACCATTAGCTGCTATGATTATAATGTGTGTCAGTAAAATTATAATCATAGCAGCTAATTAATTTACCTTTTACTGATAAATCATGTAATGGCTATTGATAATAATAATATATTTATTGGCGTAGACGACGCTTATATGGTTATATATTATTGTAATAATTTTTGATAACTAATATAATCCTTACTGGTAATTACTTTAAGCATTACCGATAATAACTGTATTCAGTACTCGTAAATAATCAAATCATAGCTGTAATTTTTACTGGCAACTACTGCAATTATTACTGTAATTACTTCCGGTAACTATTGTAATCATCACTTTAAACAGTATAGATGCTTGATTACGTCTCAGCTAAATAACTATAAAGTGCACTACTGCCAAAACATGGTGATACGCCATATTGTTGCACTTCTGCCTCGGCATTGAAGTCATGCATAATATGAAAAAAATATAACTAAACTCATTGGTGAAATATTTTTTATTCAATTCAATGCATTTTGTTTAACTTTTCGTTGTGTCGTATTCGATTTTTACTATGTCTGAATATATGGAACAAAGAAACCATCTCATGCTGCATTGGTTATTCGTGATAATTTCGCCACACTTTCAACTAATATAGTGCTGCAACTACCGCAATCACCAGATTTATCTTTGTGTAACTTCTAGCTATCTAGCAAATTCACATGACCACTCCGAGGACATCGTTTTGACTCCATTGAGGGTAAAAACGCTGAATCGAGGAAGATTCTGATGGCCATCGCGGTGGAGAATTTTTCAAAGTACTATGTTGACTGAAAAAATCGTCGGAAGGAGACTACTTTGAAGGAAATCAAATGGACAAATTTCACCTTTCAACTTGATCGCAGTAAAAATTAAAAACTAACCTTTTCAAAAATTTCCATGTTACGCTTTTATTTTGTAACGAAGTTTAATTTTGTATCCTGAGATTCATAATATGAAATTTCGACTCTACCCTAAAGAACACACTTTCAATAGATTAGAGCAAAAGGAAAGTAATAATGAATGAAGTACTACAGTAAAAAAACATTAAGTTGGAATAGAAGAAAGCGCTAATTGAATTTCAGTAAGCTTGTTTTTTATCTTCTTTGCTATAAGCTATCATCAGATTTAAAAACCAGTTATAAAGCGATGAAAGGGAAACTTAATGACAGCAACTTACTTAATTATCGCCTTTGCGAGGCTAAGATTGAAATAAGAGGTATCTTTGCACTTAAGTCAGTGAAATTTGCTGAATATATCTGATTTCAGATATATGTATGTCAACTCATTTTAGATTTAATATATCGTCACCTGAAATGCAAAATAACATATCATCAAGAAATTCGAAATTGAGTATCTTATTGATTACGCTTCACTACTTCAAATTACATACATAATATTGCATATGTTCAACAATTTCAGGTTCTGCGCTCAGATATGAACCAGTTTTATCCAATATCAAATTTTTTTTTCATTCATGTTCCCTTTTAATTCGTGTTTCATTCATGGCACTGTAAATTTCCGAAAATATTGTTACGTTATTTTGCATTTCAGGTGACGATATATAGAGATACATTTCAAGGTTCAATCATTTCTCAGTGAATAACAACAGAAATTTCAAATCTAATGGGGAATATTTATTATCATTCGACAAAACATTATTTGAAAATTGTTTTTTGAAGATTATTTCTTTCAATCGACTTGCTGGAAACGTGAAATTATCTGCTCCCCGAAGAGTTTTCTCAATGTGGGAATTAGCACCGTCTTGTTGAAAGCAAATGTCGCCGAAATCTCGAGCTTCAACCTTAAACATCAAATAGTCGGATATCATGGCGCGATAATGGACGCCATTTACGGTAACGTTCTTACCGGCATAATTTTTGAGGAAATATGGACCGACGACCACATCAAACAATTGTTTTCTCAGGATAAAATGGCAGCCCTTGAATCTTTTTAGGTTACTCTTCGTCCCAAATCCAGCAGTGTTGCTTGTTTATATACTCATTGAGCCGAAAGTGGACTTCAGCGCAGATCAAAAGTTGGCTCGAAAACATGGGATCGACTTGGAACTATTCAAGAGCCCATAGAGCGAAGCGATATCGCTTGTAAACGCCGAGCGACTTTAATTCTTACAGAATCTGCAAAGTCGTTGCATACCCCAATCCGAGTTGCTGCTCTTTACATGTTGTGTACATTCTCAACTACGGCTGCTATATTTTCTTTACTGGGTGATGGTGATACGAATTGTACGCTCAGTAGACCTTGACCATAAGGTGAGAGAAGCGGGCGAAACACATTCTTTACAGAATGTGAATTTTCGTAATAAAGTTGAACGATTTAGAAACGTTGTTCAGGCGTAAGTCTTTCATAATGAGATGCCAAACACTTTTGAAAGAATATAATATGACAGTTACACGCGACTCACGGAAGAGTACTTTCACTTGGATCATCCGTTATAGATTTTTTCACAAATACCAAAAAAATACAATCTGTATTTTCAAGAAATTCCTCAATAGCAATATTAATTTGTTGATTCGTATATTTGAGATAATTTAAAGGTATGTTCGCCAAGCGCTCGAATGAGAAGTACAGAAGTGGTAAAGATAACAGAAAATCTATTACAAAATAAGTAAAGAGTAGTGTAGTCTTTTCAAATCGAACTGCGTATGTGGAAAATCTTCTACCGATCATTCTGAACAACTTTCCTTAAAATACTATGTTTAAGACCAGTACCGAGGCAGCGATTTTCAGGCGAAGTGTTTAAGTGATCCTAAAAATTGGTTCATCAGTTTCTAAAATATCCGAATGAATTTAATATGTACTCGTACATATGCGTGGTATTCTATTGATTACTTGACAGAATTTGTCAGATCGGACAACTATATTACATACTCCCGTACAGGCAATTATTAAGATTTTTTAAACGTGGCTTTAAATATTGTTGAATTAAAACAAGACGCAGAAACTACTTCAATATTATTGTAGTTTATCAAAAACCCAATGAAAACATTTTCAGTATTAAACAAGCATTTGGCAATTTTCCGTGTTTTTAGTTTTCGATAAAACTTAAATTTACTTTTAAAATCAAAAAAACAACTCTTTCGATATCACTACTCAACTCTTTAAATCACTGCATTTACAATAACTACAACAACTGGCTTTAAAAGCATGTGAGTGCAATCCACGCCAGAGTACAACGAACCACAATTGAGTGGAAAACTGTTGAAAAAATTGTTGATTTATTTACAATTTCCGTACTTTGCGTTAACAATAAACAAGCAACAACAATAACAATAACATGGGAAATAATTCACTTAAGTGCGGAAATTAAATAACTGCGTTGAAACAATAAAAATAAGAAAATAAAAAGTAAAGAGTACAAAAATGTGACAAATATGGCAAGGCGCGCGCCAGCAAATGAACCACAACTGTTGTAATCCCATCGGCACAAAGGCGAAGAAAATTGGTTAATATAAAGAGATAACCGCGAAAAAACCAACTTTATAGGCAGATAAATAAGCCAAGTGCACACGCATACACATACACATGCCAAGGAATGCGAGTGAATTGAGACTCATGTAGGGGCTTTAAAAACATATATTTACATAAGTATATGAGCTTACGCGCTTGTGCTTACATATTTCAACTATAATGAGCGCTTTTTCGTAAACATTTCATTTACGCTTGCCACTTTTTCTTCTTCTTCTTGTTTTTTTGCAGACACATTGGCGATGCGGCCATTACGTGCCACTGTCCGAGCGGCTTTAAGGGCACCAAATGCGAAATACCGGAAATAAATGAAATGACATTGGGTAAGTGCGTGTCAGTGGTATATATATGTACCATATTTTGCTATAACTATACATATACATATATACCTACAAATGTATCCATGCCTGAGTAGTTGTGTAAGCGTCTCCAATACTGTTTGTTAAAATGTCTTCTCATCTCCATACAAGCCTTGCTTCATTCAGTAAAGTCGTTGTTGTTGTGTAAAATTATGCCACAATGCGTGTGTTTGTTGTTGCAGTTGAAATTTATTGGCTTTACACAAGCGCGCGGATAATGTTGCTCGCTGTCGTTGGCAGTCAGCAGCTGCCAAAGCATTGAAATATCGCATACGTCGCGCATTGTGCCGCCTGTTAGCGCAGTAGTCTGTAGTCAGTTGTCTGCTGATGCTGTGTGACGCATACATTACCGCAGTGCGCACGTTGCGGTGCTCAATGGCCACCAATATGGCTGTAGCTGACCAACAATGTCGGCTGGGGCATTGCGTAGTTGTTGTTGTTGTTTATTTAATTAAGGAAATAATTAAGCATTAATGAAATATACAAACAAGTGACTTCGAGTGCGTTGGCTGATTGTTGCGTACACGCCATGTAGCCTCTATATGTTACGTATACGCCATGTATAAGCAAGCAAAATATTACGTAATGACGCACGCGTGCAAATATTTACTTTTACGCATGCCTTCCATGGCACATTTCGTCGTACACCTGTAAGCTGCAGCAAGTCTATGAACCAAAGTAAAATTTTAAATTTTAAGACACTTTAATACTTTCGGTATTATTTTTTCCTTTTGTTCAAGCTGAGCTGCGTAAAAGTCAATGTTCTTCAATATGTATTTATATGTATATACTAATGTGTATGTAAAGGTATATGTATACCTATATATAGTATAAGCGCCTGTAGTTTTTGCTTTTAATCTTTTTTTCTGTCGTCTTGTTTACTTTCGTTGAAGTGAATAAGAAGATTTATGGCATGGCAAAAACAACACTTACGTAGCTTACTTTCAGTAGCATACTTTCAGTTTACGTAATATTCGCTATGATTTATGTAGTCGCATAAATGCGTTTGTGTGTGTGTGCGTACTGTAATGAAGTGTGAAAGGCAAAAATGTCAAAAAAAAAAAAAAAAAAAAAAAAAAAAAAAAAAAAGTATTGAAGAACGATAAAATGTCGTTAGGACTTTATTTTCTTTAAAAATATGTTGGTGTGATTATTGGCAAGATGTTGGAATAATACGTTGCTCTTTTGTTTTTCTATACATTTGGGTTGGTTGAAAGACATTGCTATTTTATTTACATAAAATTTTATTTGCTTTTTTGACTGCTAAATAATATTGGTTAGTCGAAGAAGTCTTTTCGTATTTGGCTTTTATGCATATTTGTTTATTTATTTATTATTATAAATATAAAAAAATTAGTTTAACTTTGTTTAGAAATACGAAATGATATTTTCAGCTAATCAATATTTTAATGTTGCTAAGGTTTAAGTCGTTGCAAATGGCACATAAATATCTCTAGGCTGAAAATGTGTTTAGAAATAGGTCGACTGATTCAAAAGCAAGTCTAAAAGGCTGTTCTTTATTACATTTTGATGGGTTGAACACAAAAGTCATTTAATATCTTAATAAAATTGCTTATAAGGACTACTCGAAAAAGTTTCCTGGAAAACTGATAGGTTTTTTTTTATAGTATTACGAAGTATCGAAAGCCGAAGGGCGGAACTTTATGCCTCTAAACCTAATCTCCTCCCAAGTCATATTTTTCCCATGGAACCAACGGACTAAGAATTCGTTCATGGGAGATGGAAAGGTTTTAAGTTTCATCAGCCATACGGACTGACTAACGCCTAATTTATGTATATATGTCTTAGTTGAATTGAAGGTGACGTTTCGCTAACATTATTCCATATACCAGAGAATTGGCATACGTCCAAGTGAAGTTTTTGACTTTCCCCTTACATTTCAAAAACGATAACATTGAAAAAATACGTGATCGAAGTTTTCTGTGCACTTTCTACACGTCGGACAGTATGGACTAATATCATGATAGAATACGAACAGATAGCTTCTAAAGCTTCCATTCAGTACTCAGTATTTGGGTTAAGTGGAAGTTTAGGTCCCCATGTTCTATAACTATCTACGAATGAATGTCCCGGATTTATCTGAGGCTCCACCAATGTGATGATTTTGGCTCTCTCTTCTTTTTTACGTCTACAGGCGACTTTGATAGCTGATTCAATCGCGCCAATTCGGCTCATTTGATGTCAGTGGGCAGCATACTGGCTAGAACTTCATTCCCATGGCTTGATATCGTTCGCAAAGCACTTGTTATTTGTAAAGAAGTGAGCCTATGCACAGCGTTTATTTGTTTTGCATATGATTTTATATATTTTTGGCTGTGCCCATATTGGTGTTGCACACAATATTACGGGAACTCATCTTAAGAGGATTTTGTTCACAGCTTGTGCTATTAAAGTTCGACGGCTGTAATACACGCAACCTCTTTTGTCCATCATTATTGGACAGAACATTAGATATTTTGTTTTCTTTACTCGAAGTATGCGCCAGGTGTTTCTTAAAGTTTAAATTGGACTAGAATATTGCTCCCATATACTTCAGCTGTGGCTGTGAAATAATATCAGATTCCCCTATGTTGAGTGATACCGTTTCTTCCATACCACCTCTCTTGTGCTTATGAGCAAGAATTCCGTTTTTTGCTCAGCCAATTCTAAACTCATAGTAGGAAACCATTGGCTCAGACCATTTATGTAAACATTGCATTTGTATTCTTAACACCCCGTCGAATATTAAGTTCCATAGTAGATGGCCTAAGACCGAGCCTTGCGGTATTCCACTCGAGACAGTAAGCTCTGTGTGTCTCCGTCCGTGTTGAGTAACAACGTCCTACATATTTTGAAAGTAATTCATTATAATATTTACAAGATACTGGGGTGCCCGCCTTTCATAAAGAAATTTGATTATATATGCCCAATTTGCGAAGTTTAACATATTCTCATCATACAGCGTAATTACCGCGCAATATTTTTTTGTTTCCATTTTTTACCACTTACTACTTCTTCTTGTTCTTTTTTTTTCCAAGGAGCTAAAACACTCATTCGACATGCTTTTTGTACCGTGGAAAAAGCAAAAAAAAAAAAAAAAAAAAAAAAAAAAAAAAAAAAAAAAAAAAAAAAAAAAAAAAAAAAAAAAAAAAAAAAAAAAAAAAAAATTTGTTCTGCTTTTTCTTTTTTTTTTTTAAGTCCAGTTTACTTTGGAAAACACATTGTTTACAAAAGTTGATAAGATGAAGGTTATTCAGGTGGATTTTTTCGTTTTGGAAGTAACGAGAACCAAATGCTGTACCATCTACGGGTCGGAGAACTGCTCTTCTATTAGACACGCGTTGTAGAGTTTGACTGGGCTGGGTTTTAGTGTTCCATTTGGAATTCCACCAATTCCAGACGTCCAGGTGTTTTTGACTTTTTTTTGGAAATGGTTATGATAGGTTAAAACTAAACATAAGTAGGTTGGACAGTAGATAAAAATACCCAAGTTTTGAAGTGTTGGCAGCGCTAATTCTTTCGATTTTTTCACCACAAAAGCCTTCAAGAGCTAAATAAAAGCTGGAGTACATTTTACTATAAAAATTCCTTGAAAAATATGGAGCGACACTGCTCGTTTTGCTAGGTTAAAGCCAAGCTGAAATATTTTGGAATAGAGCTAAGATGTGGAAATAGAATTTTTGCTTGATGAAGCACACACTTTTTACAAGCGTACAAAATTTTAATATGTAAAGTTTTGCTATTTGGGTATCGAAAAGTCTGCAATAAATCTAAGTGTAATGTTGCCATTGTTGAATAGAAAACACTGACCCCGTAATTCTTCACAATTATTGCAAAATAAAAAATATAAAAAAAAATAAAAGAAAATGAACTTTGGCTGCATCGAAAGTGTCATCCTTCATAGGTGCATTTCTTGTTGCATGAAAGGGTATTTTATCTTGATTTTGATAGATCAATTTGTACGCAACTATATGTTATAGTGGACTGTTCTGAATGCTACATTATAGCTTTGCTTTAGGATATAACTTATGCTTAATATCATGTACATATCTTTTGAAATGAAAAATATTTCCATATAAGGACTTGATTTTAAACGACCAGTTTGTATGACAGCTATATGTTGCAGTGTCCCGATCTGAACAATATCTTCGGAAACCATAGCATTATTTTAGCTAGTAATTCGTGCCAAATTTTATTCACATATCTTATTTATTTAAAATGCTTTCCATACAAACACTTTATTTTGATCGGTCAGTTTGTATGACAGCTGAATGCTACAGTGGTCCGATCTGAAAAATTTTTAATGGGATTTCATAACTAGCTTATATTATAATACACAACCGAATTTGGAGAAGATACCTCGTCAAACAAAAAAGTTTTCTCTAAAAAGATTGATTTTAATCGACCAGCTTGTATAGCATCTATACGATATAGTGATCCGATATGATCAATTTCTTCAGATATTCTCCCATTTTCTTTAGATATAATGCGTGCTGAATTTAAAGAAGATATCCCTTCATATGAAATAGTCTTCCATATAAGGGCTTGATTTTGATCGTTCAACTTATATGGCAGCTATAAATTTTTTTAGACCGATAACAGTAAATCTAACAAATAATCAATTATATGTAGAGAAAAACATATTTACAAAATTTCAGGTGGAACTAATTCGTGGATATACCGACATTAGTTTCCCTCGAAAAGCATATAAGTGCAAACAGCAAAGTCTTCGAAAATTTCATTAACGAGACAACAATTCTACATAAGTTGTATTTAATAAATATCGAAAAACTAAAATTATTAATTGAGAGCTTGACAAAGATAGATTAAAACCAAAACCTCGCATATGTTGATGTATATACAAGTAAATATACACAAGAACATCTTTGTGCTCTCAGCCAAGGGTTCAAGGGTAAAAACATTAGTGGCTTCGCAGGCGTCAAGACACTTCTGTGTCGAAAACAAATACTTTGTGGTTTCACACACACACATACAAAGCAAACTAACTGAAGAATACCACAAACTAATCTGCCGTTAGAATAACAACACCTTAGCACACTTGAGTGAGTTCTTAAAAAATGAGTGCAACTGACAAAAAGCGATTGCTTATGAAATATTGCCACACGAACGACACGTTACAGAAGCGAAGCAGGTGACTATAGCGCTGGCAAACAAGAAACAAAGACAAAAGAGCAAGAAGCACAAAAACTAAAACGACTATTTGAGCGCTTAAGCCGCGGTTAAGCAGTGCATTGAAGCAGCCGTAGAAGAGGGAGTGTGTGTGTGTGTGTTCACTTGTAGAACACCTACATTTACGGCGACACGTACGCAACATATTGAAGCAGAAAAATGAAAGCAAAAGCAACAAAAATCTATTGAAGAAGTTGGCGAGAAGAAAGCATTGTGCAGTACAACCACTTGACAAGCAGGCGAAGCACAGCAAGCATGCAGCAAATGCTGGCAAGGAGTGGCATACAAGTGCGCTTAGAATGCGAGCTTTTCAACTGCATACATATACATACAAACAAGTAGTTGTAGCAGCACGCTAGTGTGATTTATATAAGTAAGCAGCAGTTTCGCTTGCTTGCTTGCTTACTTCCTCACTTGCCACACATGTCGCTACTGCTATCGCCTGCCAGCTGCAATGTGTCACTGCTGTTGCTACGGAAACTGGAAATTTTTTTTCACACATATGCATTCACATACGTTTTCATAAATGTGTCTGCACGTGAGCATCGTCATGCACGCTTGGAGCGCACATAGCTCAGTTGACGCTGTGGCAGATTTTCGATTGCAGCAAGGGCTGTTGTGACATTGTGCAATAACTGTTGAAACATTTTCACAGGTTATCGCATCAAATTGAATTTTGAAAAACACAATTTTTAAAGATTCCTGATAGTATGCGTGGACTGTTGCTTTGTTGAAGCAGGATGCAGGTAAACTTTGTTGTAAAAGCTATTTAGTTTTTGTGATAAATCTGCGCATATGCAATTAGAGTGTGAGCTTTAGTGCTGATATTGAATATAAGAATATAATTTAGTTTCTTTGTCTTGAAATTTTAACGGTATTACTAAAATGCGTTTCGATTCCCTCTTCTTGTTTTTGTTGACTTGGCTGCAACAAGATAGTGTTCCGTGCCGATGTTAGCACCTCGAAGCATGTCAAAAACACTGCAGATGTGGCTTCTGTCTATCACAACATCATCGATCTGGTTGGTGATTTTTCGATCCGGAGACAGCCAGGCAGCTTGAGGATTTTTTCTATGTTGGAATCTAGCACCACAGATAACCACATTTCGGAGCACGGCGAAGACGACCAGCCCCATTTGGAGATATTTCATCACAGATCCTGAATTTACCTACCGTTGCGCCAAAGATACCTCCTTTGCTCACCCTTACGTTAAAGCCGCCAAAAACGATTTTGACATCGCGGCATGGGTAGCTCCCATAGGTGCACTCCAAGCCCACATACAAGTCATCTTTGGTCACATCGTCCCTATCTTCCGTTAAAGCGTGGGAGCAAATCAGCGATATGTTGATGAACTTCGCTTTGATGTGGTTTGTGGCTAGACGTCTTTCCAGCGGCGTGAATGCCAAGAATCGGCGACATTGTCTCTCTTCCACCACGAATCCGTCGCTTCAAGCCTTTAAAAAATATCTCGTTTCATATATTCTGCAGGAAATTGAGTGTTCTATAAGGCTGTAAATATTGTCGTACTCCTAACCATTTTAAAAATATTAAAAGTTGAAGTTTGATTATTTAAAAAAAAAAAATTCGTAATAATTTTATAACTTCAGAAATAAAATCACAGTATCAAGCGCATAAATTATGTCTCTTTACCTATAGAATACACTTTTTTTTTTTTTTATAACCACTTACGCGGTTATAGCCGAGTTAGCAACAGCCAGTCGTTTCTGTTTCTCGCAAGGTGGCGCCAATTGGCGATTCCAAGCGAAGTCAGGTGCTTCTCCATCTGGTTCTTCTAACGGAGTGGAGGTCTTCCTCTTCTTTTGCTTCCTTCGGCGGGTAATATACTTCCACATAAGCAAATTATGTAGAAATATTATTTTCTCTTTGATATTATTTACAACTTTTACTATAGAAACTGCACTTAAGAAAGTTACATACATGTGTAATAAGATTATTTCTCTTTCGTTAACCAGGTTGCACTTCCAATTCCACATCGAGTGATTGTCACAAAGAATGTGACTTTGAACGCGGCGGTGAAGGCATCACACTGCGAAAGGCTGGTAAAATTAGTGGTAAGTTGAAAGTGAAAGTATTGTATAAAGTCTTATAAATTGTGAAGAATTTATAAGTTGGTTGGTAATACATATTTAATGCTTTGAACTTGAAACTTTCTTTTCTTAACAAATCGCATATTTTTTAAGTTTAAATGAAATATATAATTTTTTGCATTCAGTCTTATTTTTAAACGGGATATATATAGATATATTAATTTATCTTTATGTGTCTAAGTAATTTCGTAAAATATTTCATGAGCTGTTAAAAACCTTAGAGAAATTTTTTGAAGCTACCGTCTTTTTTGGTTTGCTATGTGAGTACATTGTTGATTTAGGTGTGTGACTTTATTCAAAACAATAGCTGAATTGCATACACGATTTGGTAATCACAAAATGAATTAGTATGTAGCGTCTTACAATATTTTTTTTTATTATACTTCGTATTCACCAGTTTAAGATGCATATTTACATTCATAAATGTTGGTCTCTAATAACTAATATAATTTAATTAAATAATTTTTAAAATATTCTGACTGGCCGGTATACATCTACACATAAGGCGAGTATGTACTCCGAGGGCTTGTAGCCAATCCAGATTTCGGCCCTTTCCTCTTCCTTACCTAAAGTTTTTGAGAGATTGATAGATTGGCAGATAACGAGAAACATTCTGAGCAACTATTTATCAGAGCCGCCACTAGCTTATTGTAAAATTTGTAGGTCAGTAGTCACTGAACTGGATACTATCGTACTATTTGAACAGCTCTTGAATGTTTATTGAATCAAACCTCAAGTAGTTTTTTAAGACCTCTGTGTGATAGACTGATTGTGATGGAATGGGCACAAAGTTTAATTCTTTCTCCTCTTCTATGGTTTTTCCTCAATAACGATCTACTTGAGGATGGTCCTACCGGGTGACTGTTTAAGCAAACGATCTAGAAAGTTTTTAAGTACTATGTATAAGTTGTGGTAAGGGTAACTCAGGGTCGAAACTAATTGAGCAGACGGAAGTGGTCGTCCCATTATCCCTAATAACACTGAGATGATTTTATTTAAAATTAGATATAAGATCCCGGAGTAACCACTGCAGCGGATGGGTAGGATCTGGCTAACACTTGCGGATGCAGTAAATTAACTAGTTTAGCCTTTTTCTAGGTAGGAAGCTTACATGGAAGCCTAATATCGAGGAGAGAGCAAATAAGGCATCGACTACCTTGCACTACTGCAGAGGAGCCATCGTCAAAAGTTGTAGCCTCTCATAGAATGTTGTTCTCTGACTTCACCAACACTAAAATCAAACCAATTACGGTTTATGTCTGCAGCGATACTAGACTTGACCTTATTAACTGTGCGTTCAGCTCTCGTTAAGAAATGCCTAACCCCGTTGCCAATGGTTCTCCCTGGTTGTAGGGATTTTAACAGCTATTATACTATCGACGTCCATACTGCAATGTTGATCATATTGCCGTATGATAGGTCCTGTATGGAGGAAGACGACGTGGAAACTTGATAGCACTTTCTACTTGATTTTTCCTCATTTGCGAGATTAAGGTTTAAACACTTGGGAGCTTTAATTTTCAGATATCCTGTTGAAAGTTTAATTGGCAATAAGATGCTTTGACGACGGCGAGAACTATGTCGAATGCTCTCAGAGCTGAAATGTTTTCATTCATTCGGATGACATGACCTAACTAGCGTAGCCACTGTGTCTTAGCTCGCTGAACCATGTCAATGTCGTCATATATCTCATACAGCTCATCGTTCAAGAGAATGCGGTATTTGCCGTTGGCAATGCGCGAAAGTTCATAAATCTTCCGCAGAATTTTTCGTTCGAAAAATCGTTTGAATGACTTGTAAAGTTTGGCCTTTGTTCTTAGAGAGAGGACCTTATTTCTCAACTGCCAAACCTAACCCTAACCTTATACATATATTCGCGCGATTTACCATAGCACGGCGTAATTTAATTATTATTTCATTGTTACGATATTCCAAAAAGGTATTGGAAAACTACTGTAAGAACTAAAATATATCAAAAAATCTGCTTTCGTATGAAGCTCTCCTTCATTTTTTAATTCGTGAAATTTTTTCGTTCCTTTTTTCAAAATGCATTGAATATTAGTTTCTAAAATATTCTATAGAAACCTAAGCTTAGTGCTCATGCTATCTTTAATCCTTCTTTTCCAGCACGCAACGGTAAAACTCGTTACGAAGTGACAATACGCCTGGGCGCCAACTTAACTGCCTTTTACCGTAACATGGATCCCGAGAGGCGCCCAAGCGATCATCTACCGAGTTTACTGGAAAGACATGTAAGTGACATTCAAAGTATTTTAAGTAATGAAATTTGTATAATTTGAATATACATACATATATAGAAACTGCAACGATTTTCTGCTGAAAAAGATATATTTTTCTGGGACTGAAAGTTTATCAAATTATTTTCTGGCCAAAAACTAATATTTTTGAAAGGTTGGAGGTTTTTTAAGTAAAAGTTTGATTAGTTGTGTATTAGTTAGCTGAATTTAAAGTTAGAATTTTCAACGATTTGATAAAAAAAAAATGCTAACAGTATATTTCTATCTTTGATTTCAACATTTACTTACCGGATAAGCAATGCTGTGTCTGCTGTTGGCCGTGAAAGTAGCAAATTTTTTTCCATTACCCTAATAACACAAAATTTTATAACTTTTTCCACTTACTACATAAAAGAAATATCTCTCGTGTATACTTTTCACTCTCCTTAACTCTTCAAATGACCCCCAATTAACCGCAATTAAGCAAATACGCGATCCTTTCAAACGCTAATTAAGGTATCTTAAAATATTCGCTTCCCACCTGCATTTGAAGGTAGTCCAAAATTGCAGAAAAATCCAAAAAGTTTCATGCACCCAATTAACCAATTTGCACCACCATAAAATTTGCATTAATTTCGAGCAATGGAAATCTTTTAAAAATCACTTAAATTTTCGCCCGATTACGTACACACCTGTCAGTGAATTTAATAGGCTAAATAAAGCATTTTTTCCGCTAATGACCGTTATTATTACACCTGAACGCCCACAGTGAAATGTGTAAATATGTATATTTCTATATTCATTACCCAACCCACAGGATATTTGCTGCGTAATAACCGTTATTACCTGCGTATTGCTTGTGGCTCTCCGCCACTTCGGGCGATTTCTGTAATGTTGTTGTCTTAACGTCAAAGAAAATCTCGATTAATACTAAACTGGCAGTCAGTGAGTGGCGCAGATGATAAATAATAAAATTTTAATTTTATAACGGTAGCCATAAATACGCATAATCATGCCATCGGCAATCTTTGTCTGATGTGGTATTTAAGCGCAACATGCCACAGCGAGAGCCGCGGGCATAAAAGTTGCGTTGTTGTATTGTGGTTTCTTGGATTTTAACTGTAGTCGTGGAATATTTCATTTGCTTATGGCAATGTCTTCTGTTACACTTTTTTTGTGGCACAACAACAAAAGCACAGCGAGAAAGGTTAACTCAGACTTCAAACGATTCACCTTAATATTTTCATAATCTGAATTCAGTATATAAAGTTTTCCAACCAAAGTGATGTTTTGCCTTCTTGCCTTGGTTCGCCTTCAAGCAGATCTTTTTTTTTTTTTGCAACCCAGAGAATACTTGGTCTCAGACCGAAAGTCGTGAGCTGCTTGAGCCATATGTCAAAGAACTGTTTCTGGCCACTCCCAAGTGATTGGCACTCGAAGAACTTTCCTCACTTGCGTGAACTTCTACACATGGCTCTATCCTCCATATCTATACAGAAGCGGAGGCTGCTTTTTCATTGTGGGTGTTTTTTTACGTTGCGGGTTGGGTGAGGTTTGGTTAAATGGTCCATTCTAACAAGAATCTCACTTAGAAAGCGCAAAAACCCTGTAATGTGGTAGCCAGAAAACCTATAAAATTAGTCATAAGGACTCTCATAAGTCAACGAAGCGTTCTCAGTTCGTCCCAACATCAACCTTGCGAGAGAAGGACAATAGAAAAGGTGGAAACATACAGACACTTTCCACCTCCCTTTTATCGATACAACTTTGATATAGCTTCAACGATTTCGGCAGGATGACTATGCAAGGACAAGATTTCAGTATATCTGTTATATAGGGTGGTCGTGGATCAATGTCTACTAAGCTCATGTGAGTTCCAGAGCTATTAGGCAAGGTGAAAACTGGGATCCAACTCGTTCTCATTACGATATGAGTGGAGAAAGCGGGCATCCTTTTGCTAGCTCATCGGCTACGGAATTTTCGTTGATTGTGCTGTGATTAGGTAGTCAAACTGTCCGCTGTTGATAGTGACACTCTCTGACTAACTTTGAACGAGCTCAAAGCTAATATAGTTACTGTGCTGGTGGTTCTCAAAGAAGTCGAATTGTAAGAAACTTTAATAGCAGCCATTCCTGCCTAAAATAGGAAAGCTACTTACGAAAGACTTCAACACTAACCGATCTTCCTAGCTTCGACTTATCCGTGAAAAAGCTCATTGTACCTAAAATTCCAAAACTTACCGATCCAAAATTCCTAATAGCCTTTGTCTGGATAAAAACCGGGTCAACTTCATTAATGTAGAACCGGCTGTCATGGGAATTGGCTCAGTGCATCTGATCCCCGTCCACCAGTAGACTCTAAATTTTTACAGATGCAATTCATGCTATTAGCAATGTAATTGTGAAGGGTATTATAACCACGGTACTCTCAGAAAGTATTTTTCCTTTTATTAATAATATAAAACCCTCTTGACTTCAAAATATTTGCTGAAAATCAATACTTTATTGCATATTTTTAACAAACTATTCATAAATAACAACAACATTCATAAAGTTGTAGGTTATTGCGTAAATTGTTACCGAAAATAACTATAGAATACTTTGGCCGGTCCTTCCTCCTTACGGCACCAAGTTCTTAGTTAAATTTAATGTTTCTTCATCATTTACGGACTGACTGAGCCGCTGTGGCGCATTCGCTATGGAATTGAGCACATTTCGTGCAGAACGTGCATTTCGCTCCAGCGAAGACGACCAACTATTGGCGCCGCCACCACCACCACCTACGCTGTTGCTGACATCACTGCGTTGCGTTGACGCACCATTCATGCCCGACTCCATAATTGTGGGCATGGTATTGGCACCCAAGCTGCCACCCATGCCCGCCAGGCCCAGCGCGCTGCTCAGCTCCGTGCCAAAGTTGCCACCACTGCCGGCCGCACCACCTTCGGCCGCTCTGAAGGAATGCGCCGAACGTGATGTGGGACGCCAACGATTTAATTTCACCGAGGTTTTGCGCTGATGTGGCGAAGTGCCGCGTGCATTGGCCGCCGTGCCGTTCTTGACAGCCGCTGTGTGCTGTTCCATCAGATTAGATATGAGCTTGTCGAGTGCCTTCAGGTCGACTTGCACTTTGGAGTTGCGTACAGAATTCATGCGACTGCCGGTGCGGCTGCCGAATGGCGAGTTGCTGTAGTCGCCGCCTGTTGGTTCGCGCAGATTGAGTCCAGCCATGCGTGCTAAGCGTTGTGGCAGCTAGAAAATAGTAAAAGGAGAAGAGATTTGAAATTTTGAAAAGTTTGTCGCAAAATGTTTGAATAATATTTTTTTTTTTTTTTTTTTTTTTTTGTTAGAAAAAAGTTTAGATAGCAATGGAATGAAGCATGCTGAATAACATTTATGTTACAGTGATTCCGTGTAATATGCCGCAGATACAATTATAAATGCCTCAGCATATTTTTTATAGCTTTTAAGTTATTCTTGGAAACGTTTTCAATAAATAAGCTATGCCTTTCGGCTCTTGAATGAAAACCGTTCCTAGAATAACATATTTATCTACTATTACATCGGATTGCTTGTACTATAGTGGCGCAGATTTTATATATAGATTTTATTGAAGTCTCCGCTGTTAAAATTCCATTTCAATTTCTTGATAATGATAAGAGCGTCTTCATCGTAGCCTCCTTCAATGATATAAAGCAATCCTCACCAGTTGTTATATTCACTTTCAATTTTTGGTAGAATTGTAGTTTTTCCAGGCGCTCATTGTTTTTGTATTCTACTACTTATCAATTCGGAGAAGGCTGAAGCAGGAAACCTGAGAGCGCTTTTTAGCAGGTTTTCGTTGAAATATTGCTAAGATTCGGGAGAATTTTCGCTTGTTTTAGGTATAAAAGGAATGGTGGTGCTTGCGCAGACAATAAATTAGTATTTGTGTACCTTAATTGCTAAAAATGTAGAAATGAGATGATGTAGAAAAATATAGAAAAAAACATTTTTTTTAATAGATAAAAATATAACGAGGAGGAAAAATAAATCATATTTTGACATTAAATTTGTCTTCAATATTGGTGAATACTTCTGAAAGAGAGAAAAATCACTTATAGTCTGTCAATAGAGAACGTCTCTAATAAATTTAAAATACTCGATGTATTCTTCAAATTCCATGTCGTTTCCGAGTCCAATACACTTTTCCCAATTTCCGGAATACTCTTCAATGCGCGTAGCGTCGCACGTTTGATGTCTTCAACTGAGTCACAGCGGTTTAACCTTAGCGGTCGTGGGAGCTTGCTAAGTAGCCAAAAATCACACTGAGCTAAATCAGACGGTGATTGCGGCGTGATATTGGTTGAAAATTTGCCGAAAAACTCACGAAAGATCAGTGCAGTATGCGACGGTGTATAACGTAGTGAAAAATCGAAGCGCTGTCGGCTCTTAATTCCGGCCTCTTTTTACGTCTAACTTAGCGCAAATGACCACTAACACTGCAAAAGTATTCTTTGTTGACAGTTTGGCTGGTCGAAAAGCATTTGGAGGGCACCAACTCGATAATTGAAGACAACAGTCAACCAAAACATTACAGCAGCTGGATGAAGACCAAAATGTAATCCAGTAATGCCACTGTAAAGGTAGCTTATATATTATATGTCGAGCATAATTTGTTTCAAGCTCGTTGTTCGTTGACTGTGATAGGCTTTCATATAGAGATTATCTCGATTGGCATAATTGTATGTTTTCTAAGGCGATTTCTGCGAATGTGAACAGTTTTTACGGCTGAATTAGTTTAAACCACGCGAGGGTGATAACTTCTTTTTTTTTTGTGTCGTTAGCTGTAGATGTTTGGAAAAAACGATCAATAGCGCGGTTCTCGAAATATTAAGTTTTTGAGAAGCTCATAAATTTCGCTCACTCTTTTTCACACTTATGTAAAGCAGTCACCGCAACATGATTTTCTTCAGCGCTCCACTCCATTGCCAATTAGCAAACACCCAACTGTTTATCAAATATTTTTGGGATCAGATCACTGCGAACACATTTTATAAAAACAAAATAACTCCACTGTTTTCTGTGAATTTGTACTCGTTGTTTGCAATGGAAACTTTATACCAGAATTAATGGCATGACGAAGTATGTATTCATGAGCAGCGTGGCGACCTGGGTCGATTTCGACGTGTTCATCTATTTGTCCATTTATTAACAAGTTAGGCTTCTAATTTATTTTTTTAGTTTTTAATGTGGTGTAGTATATGTAGTCAATTGAAAAATTCATATAGTGCTATTAAAGGATATTACACTGATTATAGCGACCCTCCAACTTTTCGATACCATTTCTGTATAATGTCCTTTGCTTCAAAATAGACCATAGTAGCGGCGATCATCTATTCATTTGGCGAAAATTTCTCTCCAGCGAGTATTCATTTGAGATCTGAGAACGGGAAATAGTCACTGGGAGCTAGGTATGGCAAAAACGATGATTGCCGGAAGCAATTCGAACCCCACTTTATAACTTTTTGCCATCGTTTTTACTGATTTGTATATATATATTATCACGGAGAATTAGAACTATCTTCTTTTTAAAATGCGGTTCTTTTTGGTCTATAATACTTCGTAATGCTGATGATCGCTGTTGAAGATCTTTACTTTTTCAAGGTATTCAATTAAAATTATTTCATGCATTTCCCAAAACACACACGCCAAAACCTTGATCGCCGACTGTTGCGTTTTTCGGCGATTTGGAGCAGGTTGATCGTGTATATTCAAATGACTGTCGATTGGGCGTCGGAGTGAAATGATGGACAAATGTTTCATTCTTTGGCATATATCGTCACAAAAACTTAAGTTTATTGTGCTTGAACTTCTAAAAACATTGCTCTGCATCATTAACTGGTAGTTGTTTTTGGTCACGTGTGAGCTCCACTTTGCACAGAGTTTTCTCACACCCAAGTTGATATCTTCAGATTACCTGATATCCCATATTCACTATACGGTAGTCCAAATATATTTTGTAGATGTTTTTGATGTTTTTATTCTTAACAACCTATTTTGGGTGCCCACTGCATTCATCGTCTTCGTTGTTCACTTCACCACTTCTAAACATAGCAGCCCAATTTTTGATGGTTGATCATCTTATGGTAGTGTCCGGAAATTCGTAATCAATATAAAATTTTTACGACAACTGCATTTTTTTCAACACACGAAATTAATTTTTAACCAATTTTCTTACAATAAATATGTGGCTTCACTCAAAATAATATAATTCACAATGGAATGACCCGACCGTTGTTTAATTCATAATGAAAAATCATATGGATTTAATTCCAGTAACGACTAGACTCTGTATCAAGCCGGGAACTTTTCAACTGACCTGTTATTTACTGCTAACTTGAAAATACCAATTTTGTTGCAGCTTTTCATGCAAAATCGGCTTCAACCGTTCTCGAGTTAGTGTCTTTGGTTGTTCACAGGACTATACTTTAGAACTGTATATCCCATTTAGTTGATTTGGAAGAGTACTCAAAGACCAATAAAAAAATTTCTTCTTCCTCTTCTTCTTTATATTTCGTTGCTTGCTTTTGTCTTTTTTGTTTGCTCTTTGATTTTTTCCAATTCTAAGTATCTAAATCAACTAAGGCTAGCTTTTCAAAGCTCAAACATTTTACTTTGACTCAATTTGTCGTTTACGGACTGTTACTGAAAGTTAATTTTGCCAACAGCATTTTCAATTTAGCTAAACTCCACATCGATGCTAAACAAAAACAACAGCAAAAACTGTTTAACATATTTACATACAAACTTTTTCCTAAAGTTCTCAATTCTATTGCTGTCTTTTTTTGCTTGGAATCCTGTGCCTACTACCAGCAACTACAAGTATTTCGCAAGCACATATCTATAGATGTTTGTATGTAAGTGTCCGCTCCGCTTTTTTTTTTTGCAGTTCAACTGTTATTTCTTCTCCATTACGCCCGGCCGCCGGGTCACAGCTGCTTTGACTTTAATTGATGTTTCATTTCCCTCACTGAGTATTTCCGTTACTTCCGTCCGTTTGACCGCCCATTCGGCTGTGCTGCAAAGGTTTTCTCTGCCACTGTATGGCGTGCAGTTACCGTTAACGTGCAGCGCTCTAGTCATGTCTATGTCGACGTTTAGCGGCCTACAGCTATCGAACTCCACATGCATGTTTCTCTCACTGTGTGTGTTTGTGTGGGTACATATATTTCTGTGCATGGCACATCGGCTCGTAGCTTTATTGGAATAGATGTTCCTTTCACCAGGACATTTGTTAAAGTGGCAAATGACTGCTGCCTACAAAATTTTTCATAGCTTTGCCAACTTCGCCGCCTACCGCATCTTAACAACGTGCGCTTTGTTGCTTTTGTAACGGCTGTGTGTCCACTTTTTCATCTACAGTTGGTCGCCGAGGGTTTCAGGTTGTGTGCTGGTTATTGAGTATCAATGCGGTTTAAGTGAAAAATTGCTGTTTCCGTCTTTCAGTTTGAAGTTGCCACGGCGTATCGAACATGCAGCTGCTGCAGTTGGTGTTGTTGTTGTTGTCGCTACTGCTTTTGTTGTTGTTCTCGCTGTTTTGCTGTCACTGCTATTGTTGTTGTTGTTCTTTCTGGTATTGTTGTTGATCTCTTTGTTGTTGTTGTTGTCACTTCTGTTCTTGTTGTTGTTGTTGTTTTCCCTACTATAGTTGTTGTTTCTACTGTTGTTTGTTGTTGTTGCTACTGCTATTATTGCTGTCGTTGTTGTTGTTGTTGCTACTGCTATTGTTGTTGTTTGCGCTTCATCATTGCAATTTTTGTTGTCTTCTTTGCCAAACTCTGCGGCAAACAGTATTCGATTTCATTGCTTATTTCTTCTGTGGGTTTTCCAAAGCAGTTTTAGTTAGTCTTTACTTTTACTTTATGCATATATGCATGTGTATATGTGTCTTCGCATTCCTTTTATGGTTGCACCACACCATCGACTATCGGCACACCTGCACTGGTAGCCAGCAAATTGGCAGGCCGCTGTTGTTCTGCACTTCCTTCCACTCTCCCGCTCTTTTACTTTTATCATATCTCTTCATGAAAAGTCGCTTTCAAATATGCCACTCTGTGTTTTCTTTGACGCATGTATGTGTGCGTATAACGGTGTGTTTCTATGTCACAACAGCACAAATGGGGTTAATTGAGTTTTAGTGGTTGACAGTCTATCCACTTTGTCGTTGAAGACGACCCTCGCCTGGTCAACAGGTAGCATGCTCTTAATTCAGCGTGTCAATTCGTAGTTATAACAGTTGCTGTTGTCGCCTGCGCTTTTTGTGATTTTTTTCGGTTCGCCTTGATGCACTAGTTTATTCTGTGTGTGTTTTTTTCTTTTTTTTTTTTTTTTTTGTTTCAGAGGTATGTGGGTAGTTTAGTTAAGTTAACGCACACTTCTTTTAGAGTCATTAGAGTTTATCAAAAGAGCGTAGGCTGCACCCCACTTTTCTCTGAGAAACTTCAAATTGCGAGCACGTGTCTTAATAAGGAGTTTCCTTAATTGGATTTCATGATGTTTATTCGCTGTGTTGGAAGTTTCTTGTCATTTGTAACAAATCCTTTTTACTTTGAGTTTTTAACTGTTTTTAGGCAGCTGGTTCATTTTGGTCCCCAGGCTAGAGCAAGATGTGCCAAGTACGGAAAGCTTGTGTCAAGTTCCAGGAACATGTAGATTGGTTTACTAAGCTGACTGGTGCAGGCTTAGTATGTAAAATATATACATTTATTCTTCTCTCAAAGTCCCTTTATGAGACATAGGACTATTCAAAGGTTCCTGTTATGCTTAGATATATCTTCGTCAGCATCTCGATGAAGAATTTGTGTTAATAAGTCTATGGAGTTTATTGTCAGAGATCTAGATTAGAGTTTTGGCTTTAAATTTGGTCATAATTGTGGATCGATGCTTTGACGCATTATCAGCGTGTGAAATCCATCAATTGTTCTTTCACTATTACAGCCGTTCGTGACAGATGTTCTACCGCAAACGCTTCAATACGGCCAAATAAAACCACTAATATTGGGAAAAAATGAGCATCAGCTTGATTTGTGACGGCTTTGCCGTGATTTGGTTAGTTTATGCTCACTTTTTCCGTCCATTTCGATGATTTTTGACTTGTTTTGCTTGTTAAACTCATAAACCCGTGTCTCATTGGCATTTGTAACGCTCTCCATGAATACTACGAATGTGTTTTGTACTCAAAATATCCACCAAAATCATGCAAATGGACTCGTGAGAGATGTCGAGCTCTCTTGTCATCTCTTAAACACTTGCCTGGTTGTTTTCAAGCACCATACCCTTCATTTTTTTTTTTAAACATTTTCATAAGTTGAAGTGGCCGAAGTTCGTCCAGAACGAGGCATGTCTTCAACACTTGTAGGCTTACTGCTGAGTCATCGTAAGCTTTTCCAACATTCCCAATAATTCCACACCCAAAATTTGGTTAGAAACCTAAAATTTAGACAAATCCTTTTTTCGGTATTTTTTTTTTTTTTTTTGAAAATTGTGAAAATCTCAACGCACTACTGAGGTAAGGTTAAACAGCTGCTGTAAAGAAACTAGTTCACAGAACGCGCTCATATTTGGCATAGTAGGTTAGGTTAGGTTAGGAAATTTAACCAGGAAATTTAAATTACAATTTCCAAGTACTTTTCTCTCGCAATATATTTTGCTAATTTTTCTGCAATCTATAAATCTGCTCTTATATACGAAATTGTCTTGATTCTAGCTTTTTACTCCGTCAAAGGCAATATCTAATTAACTCTTAATTCATCTGAAGCTGTATCTTTTTCCTTTCTTATTGACAATTTTAGAATTTTGTGCCCAAGAAAAGTCCTGGCTTGGCGGCTAAGAACAAATCAAGTCAATTTTTTATATCGATCACTTTAATTTCAATAGTTTTTCCGAAAGCGTTATACGTTAGTGATGTCACTATGTTCTAGAATCACATAACATAGCACGCTTTTCTGATCCTATCAAATATAAAATATTATCTTGCTGTCATGGTTTTTTGGATTTGGTTTTTTCACCAGGATTCGTGTATGATTTTTAGTGCTTAGTGTTGTTGTAATGCAACATTTTTCATAACCAGTTACTATTCCATACAAAACGCCTTCTTTTTATAGTATTTTAACACATAAGCAGCATTTCTGATATACAAAATTGGTTTCGCTTTTAAAGCTATTTGAATTTCAAATCATATCACAGCCAATTTCCTTACTTTTGAATATGTGGCTTTCCACTGCCTTCAAATAACTGCATAAGTGAGTTCTAAATGTTCTGTGAGCTCCTCCTGTGTTTGGAAACAATCTTCTTGGAGTAATGCTCCCATTTCTTAACCTGAAATCTTGTAGGTTATTCTTCGTCTTCTAAGCCAAAATCGTTACATGGTGCAATCCACTTTTGGCACGTTCGATTAGATAGATTATGATCAGCAAGAGAACCAAAAGAACACAGAAAGACATTCGCTCTCCATCACTTGTTCGAAATATAATGAGACTCAGCCATCTCATATACTTTGATTATACTAAATGAATAACTAATAATTTTGCTTTTATATAAATTTATCTTCATTCTGTCTTCTTATTTACTCCAATCACATTTTTTTTCAGTCTAATTCTTTCATGCTTCCTAAAGATAAACATTATTCTAACCATAATCTTCCACTTCTCTAACCTTCATTTTCTCTTTAGCATATCCATTCAACTCTTAAACACTTAAGTCACTTCATTCACAGACCTTTCTTTCTTTAGCTGAATGCCTTTCTTCATGATTTTACGATCAGCGGCTGTAACAATATATCCACTTAAATAGTCCACTTTCGTCGTAGTATTGCACAGTCCATTACTACAATTAGCTTGTAACTTATTTCGCAACGTTGCAACGCCCATCAACCACGCCCCATTGTATACGTATTTACTACCAGCATGGACTGTCTCTCCGACTGTCCGTCTTTCTTCCTGCCACCTACACATTTAAAGTTAATTACCGGCAATTAAACAATGCCTTCACGAAAACGGATAGACGGACCCTCAATCATCATCATCAAGCGGTAGAGGCGAGCGCTCGCCCGCTCTGTATTTACTACCGAAGCTAGAGAGGAAGTGTCGCAGAAGCGGTGGCACACAGCAAGGACACGGTCCGAGAACCAAAGAAGTAAATTGCGGAAATGCTGCTTTTCTGTGCAGCTCCATGCTGCTGTACTTCCTGCTGCTTTTTTGTTAATATTTCGGCGGTCAGTCTTTTGATTCTGCACTCTCTCTCTCCGCTCTTTGCGCTCATGCAATACATCATCGTGCTTTATATGTGCATACGCGTATTTGGTGTGGTCTTCATGAACTGCGCTAATTTATTTACTGACGCAAGCAATAAGCAATACACAAAAACAACAACGAAAACAAGAATCGTAAAAGGAGTGAGCTCACAGCAAAGAAAGCATAAATCAGTGGTCGAAAAAGAATGAGCGTTTGCCGTGGAACAAAAGCTTTAAAAGGCAGCAATAGAGCGCACTGTCTCGGCTCTTCTTCAACCACGATTATATGCTTGTTTTGTATGTATGTATGTGTGCAGTTCGAATAAGCCGTGGGTCAGCGCATCGTCCAGACAAAGGCAAAAGGGTTGGCCGCCTGCATGGCCGCAGTCTGACTTTGGAGATTTATAAGCACCGCCTTTACAGCAACTTAAAATCAATGTACCGCTATATATGTGTACATGTGTGTATGTGTGTTTGCCTAGTATGTTAGTTCTGCTCAATTGAATTCAACAAGGATATTTTTTATCCCCTCTTACAATAGGTCGCTCGGTACTTGCTGCAAGTGTGCGTATATTTCAAGCGTCCGTGTGTTGGTGTCCGCGTGAATGTGCGGAAGTCATTTGTGCGGTTAAATTGGCAAAAAAGCGAGGTCAGCAGCGCAATTCTTTTAACTGACTTTTACCAAAACACGGAAAAAAATTAAAATTTTCGAGAAATTTGTTGAGCGGCTAGAAATTGTACCCGTAAATATATGTGTAGCAAAAAGTGAAAAAGTAATTGAGCTAAGCTATAAGTGCGGAAATTCTACTACACAAGCGTTTCTGTCTGCCAATTTATTTACTTTGTTCGTGGTCTATCCGCTTTAAGGCAGTTTATTTCATTATCCCATTTTGTGGTCACTCTAAATTGAAGCAATTGCCGATAATTGCTCGTTTGGTGATTTGTTGCGAATTATACAATAAATCGCGAGAATTTTTGGCGGCCAAAAGTGGATGTCGCAGAAAAAATTATCGTGGAATACTATTTTACCATGACCTTGCAGGCATTTATGCATTGATTTGAAAGTCGACTTCGAAGATTGATATTAAATTATTTAGTATCCAATTAAATTTAACCCGGATACTTAAAATTTATCGTGTTTTAATACTATCTTTAATATTTTCTTCAAAATGGGCTCCCAATCCTACCCAACTATGCCAACAATTTTTCCTCACATTTGTTATAAGCCTCGCATAGAATAATTTTCAGTACCTTCAGCCAATGATAGTTTTAAGGGTTTCAGCTCATTTTTGAAGCACCATTCAGTATTGTTAAGCAGTTTTGATGTCACATTCATAAAGCTATACTTCGTCATCAGCAAAGATGCGTTTAACGGATGTAACGCGACATTAAACATTAATGTTTTAAACCAAAACATTAACTAAAACACTAATCAAAATATTAACCAAAACATTGGCCAAAATGTCTTGATTTGATCAAATCAGGCATTAATGTCCTTTGCTAAATCTCTAATGGCAACAAAACGCTGTTCTATAACTGTTTTTCTTTTTTTAATTTTTTCGATTTTTTTTTTATCAAAAATGGATTATGTTGACCGACTCTTATGAAGCAAGTTTGCGATCACTTCATGACCTGTACAGAATACTTTCCACAACAACAACACCACTTATTTTTGTCATAAAGTGTACTCACCAAAACACTTCGGCAACATTTTCAACAATTCTCTATCAATTTCTTTCTGTAATAAAAATTGCCAGACAACCTTTGGCTTCGTAAGCAAACAGCTATCAAATGAACAATATACCATATATGGAAGTTAATGGCGAACATAACGGTTTGTGCTCGTAGTTTAAATAAACCGGTCCGGGTCAAATTTGATCTGTTGACATTTATTTATTTTTAATGTTGCCAGTCGCTGGTTGCCTCCAACTTAGTTTTACTTTTGACTGTTGCAGATAGTCTTATATCCAATTAATTCATTATTCTTATTGGATTATAGTGATCCGGTTATACTTTGAGGCATTCTCGAGTTTTGCTTACTATTTCATTCGTCACTTCTCCACTCAAGTTGAATTTTCATATGATTTATCTAAATATCATTTCGGTTAAAAAATCTAATTGCATTTTAGAACCGATGGAATTTTTCTCTCAAATCACTAATAATGAAACCAAAATATATATTAATATATATACAAGTATATATCATACTTATTCAGGTTATATTGAAATTGAAATCTGACACGAGGCTTCTTGCATTGATTTCATTATAATGCAATGAATGGCTTTTGTGGCTGATAACAAAATATTTCATATTTAGCTCTGTCAAGTTATATATAGTACTTTAGCTCCGCTTAAGTTGAATTTGACGTTTTACCTCATTATAAGCTACTTCTGCAAATACTATTGAGATTTCTTTGAATTTTATTTTTCAAACATACTTTTCTTTAAACCTTCCACTCACACTTTCTTTCCACATAACTTTCGTTTAACAGTGCATTTTATTTAAAATTCGAAATAGATTTCATGACCTTAAAGCAAAAACTTCTCGCTTGCTAATTTCAAGCACTTACATAACGTTGCATAAATAAGCCGGAGAAATTTGAATAGAACCGCAGGAACAAGTGCAGAAAACCACTAAACGCCCACCAAATGACTAACCAGCGCCATAGCGCAAGCGCACGCACTCACGCGGGAGCTGTTGGCAGTTGGCAGTGACGCTGACACTGACGCTATTATCTCCATCAAGTGGTTAATCTTTAAACGCATAAATGCGCCAACACCAAGCGCGTCGCGCTCGTAATGCACACTTTTAATTTTATTCACGACGTACACTCACTCACCACGCAACCACGCAACGTGTGCGGCATTCATGCACATTTCACATTTTTTTATGCGCGCCACGGAGATTAGCAAACAAAAAATTACAATAATAAAAATTGTAGAAAATGACGTTACGTAATGGGAATGAGAAAATGAGAGTGAGTGAAATAAAAGCAATGTGCTTATAATGAATACTTTGCTGGAATGAATGTGCGCGCGCGTAAATATGCTCACCTCACCGCCCGCCGCATTGCTGGAGTAACTCATGCGCTTGACCTTCTTGAATGTGGCATCGTCCTCGGCCTCCTTCAATGCCTGCTCCAGCACGGTGTCCAATTCACGACTGCGTGGCTCATCCAGACCCTTGTAGCCGCTGTCGATGGATGGTGGATAGCGGCGAAGAAGCGAGAAGGAAAGGGAAATAAAAAAACGAAAAAAAAAAAATTAAGAAACAGCAATAATAGCAGCAGCCAAAAAAAAGGAAAAAAAAGAAGCGAAGCAGGAATAAAAATCATAATAATAAAATGCGCTAAGTGGAACAAAAGCGCGCCATATGAATGGGCGAACGCACAAAGCGCATAGCAAAAAGTCTATCCGCTTTAATATGCATGGAAAAAGGCACGTCTCAGTGCCAGTTTTTTGTGCGTTGGCAGTTTTTGCCTCATTCGAGGCGCTGCTGCGCTTCACTTCACGGCTGGCTCAACAGTCGATTGTATATGTGCAGTTGTCTGCTTGTGGCAAGTTGCAGTGGCATGCCGCTGCATGCATATACATTTTCATGAGTTGTGCCCGGCTTTAGCTGTTCCGCTACTCTTAAAATATTTGCTTAAACTTCGCTCATTCTTATGCCGCTCTACCGGTTTAATTCTGTATTGAGCGCGCACCATGACGTATACGTTATTAAAATACATTTTAATTTATCTACCACTTTCGCTGCGCTTTTGCCTATTATTTCTTGCACCCTAGTCGATTTTTTTTTTTTTTGATTACGCTTCTTCATACTCATTTGCAAGTTTTGTGTGCGTTTTCCTTTTCATTTTGGGTTTCATTTTCGGTTGCAGTCACGGCTGCAGTTTCATTACCACTGCGCTTAGTTTGCTCTGCTAAATAATGCGCAGTTTTTAAAATTGTAAAAAATCAGTTAATTGCGCAAAAAGTTATAGCATGACTATTTGCAAAAAAAAAAATAAAGCTGCATTCGTATGAATTGTGCAGAAAACAATTGTTGGCATTGGCTGTTGTAGCCAACCAACCCGTTAGTTTCTGCGCTTTTGTTGTGTAATCTGCAATTTGTTGTTTCTGGTTGGGGTATTTTGTATTTTAGTGCTTTTTTCTTCAATATTAGCCTTCGCTGTTTTTGCAGTTTATGTTTTTGTTATAGTTCTGCTTTATTTTTACTTAACTTTCTATATCATTGTTATGTTGGGTAGCTGGCAAAGGGTTCATAAGTTTGTACATGGCTTGATGAAATTCATTAAATATTAAAAAGTTTTTTTTTTTTTACTTCTTAGCATTTTTGAGTTTTTTTTTTAGTCTCCTCCCTTCCTTGCTCACGGATACTCATCGATATCTACAAGGTGCGTTCCAAAGTCGACTGGTGCGTTAGAATCCGCAACCTTTATCGATTGTCCAGTGAGAATTTCATGACATTTTACTTAATGGGAGTGAAGTTATTGCGTTTAAGTGTCAGTATATTTGTGTTATCGGTGCAAAAATGAGCTTCGAACATGAAATTTTGTTTTAAAATTGGTAAAACTTTTTTGAAACGTTTCAATTGATGAAACAAGTTTACGGCGATAATTGCCTATTCCGTGGCAGAGTGCACGAGTGGTTTCAACGTTTTAAAAGTGGTCGTGAGGACATAAATGACGATCAACTTGTGGGCCAATCGAAATCCATGATCACCGGAAATTCGATCGAAACTGCGAATGCTGCGTTCAACAAAAATCATCATTGAAACATCGATTTATCACATTTTGATCGAACTTACGAAAGGTACGTGCACTGACGACCAAAAATTCTTCACAATCTAACATTCGATCGACGCTTGTGACCGATTATTTGACCAAAAATCACATTTTAACCAATAACCACTCCCCGTTTTCATCTGATATGACACCGTACGACTTCTTCCTTTTCAGGAAAATGCATTTGACCATGAAAGGAAAGCGTTTTGCAAACGTAGAGGTCATTTAAAGACTTGCACCGGCATACTGGCGATCATACCGGCCAACGAGCTAAAACAATCGTTCGTCATGCTTTTGGACCGTGCAAAAAGCTATATTGAAGCAGAAGGAGACTATTTGGAATAAAATAAATTTCTTTTGCCAAAAAAAAAAAAAAAAAGAAGTTTTTTCTGTTTTATTTTTTAAAGTCCTGTTTACTTTGGAACACACCTTGTATATACGATCTAGATCTTCTGTGCTTAAGATATCTATGTGAAATTTCGCATACCATTGGCGCTGTCGAATCATTGTTGCATATAGCTGCCATACAAACTAACTGATAAAAATCAAGAAAAAGTATTTTCAGAGTCTTTTATGCTATGAAACTGGAACTTTGAAGTGTGAAATAGGTTCTTTGCAGTTGAGGTAACCACCTTTTCTCGTCTTGCCTACTATATAACACTGTGTTATCTATCGAAATCGATATTTTAATATTAAATGCATTCAATAGGCTCCTTCCTTCAGATAGTCGTTGTATTGCCTTAGCGGCAGCCTCTCCATAGTTACTTCGTTATAAACTGCACCCTGTGTATATTGTAGTGCTCTCTGCACTAAAAATTAAAGCAGAATACTAGCACAGCTCATACGGAGTTTTCGCAGTGACCTCCATCCGTTTAACGAAATGCAGCTAATAAAAATATGTGACTAAAGGTACAAAAATTTACACTTTTGTTATTATTAGTATTTTTTGTTATTATTACTATTTTTTGTTGCGCACACAGCAATCATAATATATACTTGTTTCATAGTAACCGCATGCGGACCACTAAATTTGGCGTACGCTGCGTATACGTGACAATAAATAACTGCACATAAACACTTGAAAGTTCGACTAAGTATAACATATGCACACTCGTGTATATATGCGTATAAGCATTTCTACATTTACAGTTATATTTTCAACACTTACGGTAATCCCAATTCGCTAAAGGCACCACCAGCACCGCCGCCCTTGCCGCGGCGTATTGTCGAACGATTCGTTTTTCGCACCGTGCGCAAATCGGTCTCCCAGAAACTAGAAAGTGAAAAATTGAAAAAAGAAAGAACAAAAATAAGTAAAGATATTGCAACCAAAATGAATTTATGAAAAAGATGCTAAGAAATTGAAATAAGTAATAAACAGAAGTGAAATCATATATACATATAGACATGTATATTTGTACCTATAACTGGGAGTATAATATATACGTATATTTTTATGAGTGTATATGTGTTCACATATACCTACCTACAAAAATTTATAAGTGAAATGTATTAATATATATGGTTCTCATCTACAACATATGAAGAGTATACTTCTCAACTGAATGCAGGTGAGAAAATATTATGTTAACACTGATGTGCTGTGTGCGTGTGTGTGTGACGAAGGTTAAGTAGAGAGTGAAATGTGTCAAATAAAAGTAGAAATATAAGGAAATAGTATTACTTCTCATATTATAACATTTTTATTTCACCTTTCATTTCATTTCACTTTTCTGTTGTAAACAGACAATGCTCATTGAAAGTGATAGTTTTCTACTTTTCTCTGGAAAATTTTTAGCGCAAAACTGTTAGTAGACATGCACACGGTTCACACATAAAATGTGCATTTCTTTGTGCGTCTGCGTGTGTGGCACAAAATCATTTTATTACCCCTAAGCATATTATTTTCATATAAGGTGGCAGCATGTGTGTGAAATATCGGGGCCGAGCGTGACAGCAGGACAATTGTAAATTATGTGAGATGTGCTGTTTATATATATATATGTGTTATACTTAGTGCATACGTACATATGTGATAGATTAAAATTTTGAAAAAAATTACTGAGAACATACTATATAACTGTAAATACATATATACACATATCGTCACCCAAACTACAAAATAACATAGCAACTCGTTTCAAAAGTTTACAGTCGTAGGAAAAATGATATACGAAAAGAAACTGAACATATTAAAACAAAAGGTGAGTTTTGGTTATACATTTTTTACATATTGTTTATAAAATGGTTAGGTATTGGTTATATATGACAGCTAAAGCTGAAAATCTTACGTTACCGATATTAATTATGGTGTTGTGAATCCTAAGCAATAAAAAACTAATTTTCTATTTGTTTGATAATACGTTGTTTCGCATTTTAGGTGATGATATGTATTAGTATGTCCAATATATAAAAATATTTGTGTACAGTTCTCAAAATTATAGTCAGCTATATGTTTCATTCGTAGTTATTACCCGGAAACCCATATTTTATTTTAAAAATCGTCACATAGCGCCAAAATATATAACAAAGTTTCGGTTCATTCGTTCGTCTGTCAGGGCGTGCAAGCGATAAAGTAAAAGTAAAGCGATAAAGAAATTTTCCGTACTCCCCACAGATGGTTGGTATTGCAGATGGGCGCAATTGGTACAATGCCACGCCCACAAAATTGTGTTAAGCGAAAACCCATAAATAGTGCCATACCCAAGCACTAAGCTAAGATACAATGCTTTATTTTCATACAGGGGTCGCCGTACTGATGGACATCTGTGAGCTAAGAAACCGCACAAAAAATGTAGAAATTGAACAATAGGCGTGGCACTGCCCACTTTTAGGTGAAATCCAATATTTTGGGAACTACTTGGCATATTAAATTGCATTCAAATTTGATATAAAGTTTAGATAACCACCACCACCACCATTCCATCACAAGCTATAATTAGACGGAATCGGCTGATAATAACACCTTCAAGGTGTTATGCGCTAAAATTGTCGAAATCGGCCTATAACTTTTCAAGGGCCCAGACACCAAATATGTGGAGAAAAGTTCATATGACTGATTTTTTACTGAATCTATTGGTCAATCTGTGAACTCTAGTAATGAAATTTGGGGAGAATATTTTTGCGCATAGCGTCGTGCCGAAATTGGATAAAATCGAGTAAAAGCTTCTCTTAGGTCCCATATATGTATGTACCTAATATAAATATTATATTTTCGAACTTTCGGTTGATTTTATATCCCATCTATCGACGAAAGTTATTTTTACGTTATATTATGCTATGTTATTTTATGTTGTGTTATTTTATGTTGTGTTGTGTTATGTTATGTTATGTTATGTTATATTACTTATGTTATGTCATTTTATGTTGTGTTGTGTTATGTTATGTTATTTTATGTTATGTTATGTTGTGTTATGTTATGTTATGTTATTTTATGTTATGTTATGTTAAGTTATATTATGAACATATGTATGTTTTGTTATAACACTATATATTCTGTTACTTACTATATAAATTACGTTATGTTATGACAAATTACTTAATGTTACTGTTGCATCGTGTTGCATTTTACTAAGTTTTGTTGCACTTCTAAATTTTTCAACCGTGCTTGTTCACTTATTATACACACAGAATATTTACGTGGATACCACTACAAAAGTAGATATTCTTACAATACTATAAATTCATACAAAAAAATTTTCGAAATTTGTTCAAAATTAAGTTTTCTTCCATTTTTCAACATTCTCTTTCTTCCTGGGCATTCCCTACTTTTTCACTTTTCTCTACAAACATATCAATTTCGCAATTATCCCACAATCGGATAATCTAAATTAATTGCAATAATATTGTGAGAATACTTTCATTCTCCTAATAGGTTCTTCATTTAATGCTTCTCAATTACATTTACGCAATAATAATGTCAACACAGTACTGATGTCAATGCATGGTCATTGGCCTTGACAGCAGTGAGTGTAAGCAAAGAAACACAGCAGAAAAAAAGGGAAGAAAAAAGTTAGCAAAATGAAGAGAAGAAAAAATTTAAGAGTAGCTTGTGGGCTGAGAAATTAATTTTCAAGCAAAAAATCATTGTGAGGAGAGCTCTATAGATATATTTACAAAAGAAAGGTCAGAGTACATCCATATGTACATACGTGGTACAAAAACATATTTATGTGAAGTGTTTATGTGATTGTGCATGGAAGCATGCCAATTTGAGTTATTGAACTTGAGACGTTTGCGCAACCCATTCAAGGCGTTGTTGATGTGTCAGTTTAGGTGGCAATGCTCGTTCGCAGCAAAATTTTGCACGACAGTACTATCACAGCTACGAGGCGAGCACAGCTTGGCAAATTGCCGTAGAAAACTCCAGAAAGAGTGAAAAAATAAAATTTGGCAAACATTATTGCTTTTTACAGTTAAATTTTGCCTCTTTGGTATTTCATATTTCCAAAATATTTTGTTATTTTTTGTGCTTTTGCAGGAGGCACCCATTTTTGGTGGAAATCGGTATTTTTCGGCTAGGTAATCGATTTTAAATTATCTTTTGTTTGCCATTTCCGTTTTTGCAATGACTTCCTGTTTGTATGTTTGAGTATGTGTTTTGCCGAAATACCAAAACGCGAGCGCAAAGGTTCCCTTTATTGCCCTGCGATTTCTTTTGCCAACGCCTTCGCCGGCGATATGGCAGGTGTGATAAATGGACTGTTATCGCTTTATTAAGCAATAAAATTGAAATATGGCCATTGCCGCTGCATTGCGTCCGAAACACGAAAATTACGAAATAAAGTATTGAAAGGAAATAAAAATATAATTGAATACAGACGACGAAATTGGTCCATGCTCATACACAAACATACTAATGCACCACAGAAAGCGCTGTTGGCCGCGTACGTGCGCCGAAAATTGTTTGCTTATTTCTATTTCATTTCATAATAATTCACTTTGCGCGCAATATCCTTGAGACGCTGAGTATTGGCAAGCGTAGATTGCAAAATCATATTTGAAATTCGGTTTTTATTTTATTTTTTTTTTTTCAAAATTCTTATGGCTGTTTGGAAAGAAAAGGGCAAATTTTAGGGCAATACTATTAGGCCAGGATGAGTAATGGAAGGTATATCTATCGAAGCAATCATTACTTCTTTAATTAAAAGCTAATTTATATCTGCATATTATCCGTATTGCTTTGTTGTTTTACAAGTAGTTATATACATACATAGCTAAAGAGTCATTACCTATAATTACTAATTGGCTAAATAATCATTACTTATATAATTGCACATCGAAAAAAATGCATTCATTATCACATACTGCTTTCTTTTATAGCCTAATCTTCAACTAAATGTACCTAACTAAATAATCATTATATTTGCAATTAAAAACAAACTATGCTATCATTACTATTATGATTACACGACAAAAAGTATTTGCAGATTGTCGCTTGGTTTTACTGTATAGTCAGCTTTTACAAGTATGTACATAAATTTACAAAATAAGTAAGTAATCATTACACTAACAATTACTTCAAAAAAATTCGTATGACTATGACTGACGCTTTCTTTTCCTGCTTAATCAGCTTATATAAATACAGAACAAAGTGGTAATTATCTCTTTAATTACAAACAAAATATGTAATCATTACTCTTATGATTATATGGCAAATATTATTTGTAATAATAGCTAATACAAATATATACATAACAAAGTAATCATTACATTTTGATTTAAAAATTAAGTAAATAAGCATTACTCATATGTATATTATTATTATATGAAATAAAATCTGTATATTACCTCTTTGTTTTAGTGCTAAGTATTTTTTAAAATAATTCCAACCCTAATTAGTTAAAAATTTAATGATGTCATTACATTTTTAATTACAAAATACCCAAATAATCATTACTTATGTGATTACTTGTAGAAAAGGCTTTATTTCGCTTTCTTTAATCACCAGACCTATTCTTTATTATATTCCAAGTAATACGGCTAATTAGCCACATATGTCGAAATTAATTTGTATTTATTTATTTATTTATCACGTTGAGGGTACCGATTTATTGTGGGTTTCAATTGAGACATGTGACATAGTGTTTCAATAAATTGTGTCTGTCAACCCATGTCTTAATCGCCTTACTCATTATTTTAATTAGGCAGTGCATTTAAATTAAATGGTCAGTCAAAGAGGTAATATTATATATAATATTATGGGTAAAATATTTATGTTGTAGAGGTGGATTAGTTGTTTGAGATGGTGTTAAGATAATTCGTTTATATGATGATTTTTTCTTATGTTATGCCTTGGTATTCGGTGTCGTTCTGTGGCTTCAATAATTTTTTGATTTATGGGGCGCTGTAATCTTATGTTAATTTATTTTAGGTCACGTTATGTAACGTTAAGTTACGTTAAGCTAAGTTACCGTTCGTTGTGTTGGGTTAAGATACGGTAAGCTAAGTTATGTTACGTTATGCTCTCTTAAGTTTCGTTACGTTAAAATATGTTAACCTAAATTATCATACGACGTTACGTGGAGTTACGTAACGTTAATATACGTTATAGTTAAGTTATGTTACCTTATGCTATCTTGAGTTATGTTAAGACACGTTAAGCCATTACGTTCTAACGTAACGTTACGTAAAGCGGCGTTACGTAAAGCGACGTTACGTAAGGTCAMGTTACGTAAAGTRACGTTACGTAAGGTCACGTTACGTAATGTGACGTTAAGTAAAGTCACGTTACCTAAGGTAACGTTACGTAAAGTCACGTTACGTAAAGTGAAGGTCAGTTACGTTACTTTAATTTACTGTACGCGATGCTATGTAACCAAAAGTCAAAAAAATTCAACATTAAATTCATTGTACAGAAGATATTACCTAAAAGAAATCCTGAAGCATATGTAAATGGAGCACGTTTATACGTACACATCTCCATGTCCATACAAAAGAATAAATGCTTACGCATATGCTACATACATTAGCTAAGCGGCGCCTGCGGATACAAATGCTCTACACTTTTTCATGCTCACACCGCCTAAGCTCATACTTATGCAATTCATTGTCGACAAAGACCACTTAGACACGTCAGACACGCAGTTAGTCAGTTCATCAAAGTCAGTTAAAGAAAGTACGAGCTGAAATACCATACGAAATGTAATGACTGAGCGATGAGTAGAGGCTATTTACTCAACGCACATATGTGCGTATGTATGCGTGACTAAAGGGCATGACAAACACATATGCAGGCGAAAGGAAAAAACACAAATACTTTACAATTTCCGCTTTACCACGCTCTTGAAGGCCAGAGAATAGACAAGCGCAAAAAGTGCGAATAAATTGCGTAAAGCATTTTTGAGTGCTGCGGAAAGAGAGCGGAGAAGAAGAGAAAATGTACATATGGCAGTATTGGAAATGTTGAAATGCTTTAAATTTCAACGCCTATGGTCATTTGAAAGTAATCAAGATAACGGAACACTTGGTTGTAGTGAAATGGTGCAAATGTGTCACACACACTGCTGGCATACATTTGTATGTATGTACTTACAAATGTAAAAAGGATATAGTTTGATGGCAATAGAGATTGGCTTACAATCAAGATTTAGGTTAGTTTGATGCGAAAAGTTAAATAAAAGAAAAAGTTAAATTGCACGAAGAATTACAAACACTTTTTTGTATAGCAAGTGTACTGGTAATGACAATGGTTTTATATATGATATAGTATTTGTGTTAGTTATTTGAATAATAGTATTTTGTATTTGTATTGTTATTGGAATTGGTTTTGTTAATGGTACTGGTATTGGTTTAGGTATTGGTATTGGTATTGGTATTGGTATTGGTATTGTTATTGGTATTGATATTGATATTGGTATTGGTATTGGTTTAGGTATTGGTATTAGTATTTTTATTGGTATGGTATTCATATTGACATTTGTGTTGGTACTGGTGTTGATATTGGTATTGACATTGATAATGGTAATTGTAGATGTATTATTATTGGTAATGCAAAAACAAAAAGATTGAAAATAGTAAAAAATTGTTTGTTGTTTATAATGAAAAGACTTAACAGTAATGCTAGGGTAACAAAAGTATATTATGAAGGCTAGAGTAATATAAGTTTTAATCATTATTGCGACACTAATACTGTTTACACTACTATAAGAGATTAGCAAATACTAAAAGCAAAGGAAGTCGTGATAATTAATATGTAATGTAAGACATGTATTAGTAATTTCAATAATTATGATTTAAAAAGCTTTTTGCATGAATGATTATTGTAATGGTAGTTATAATGAAACAAGTATTTGAAATGGCAAGAGCACTTTAACAAGTAATGTTATTCTTAGATAAGAGAATTATCTTCTTCAGGAATACATATATATTATATATAATTAGCGATCCCTCAAAAGGCATACAAAAACAAACATAAATAATTATATCCAGCTTTGGTATACTTAAGTGCTAGCATTCTATTGTGTGTGTAACCGTAGCAATTTTTTGCCCCATCCAATTATCGCTTATGTCCAGCTGTGTTATTAATTATCTGTCAGCGGTTGAGATTTGCCTTAAATCCTTCGTTATTGCTTTACCAACAACCGCATTTTTTGCGCATATATGCTTATAAGATTACATAAGCAAACAACAACCATTTGCCATGCTGTCTCTTCCACACTCGTTTACCGACAATACCTATTTTATCTTGTCTTTTATTTTATCTCAGCCTTTGCTGCGCATTAACTTTCACTTTCACCATCAACGCTTGGTTATAAATGCTGTTGAACAGCCCTGCAAGCATTGTGTGAGGCCAGTTGAATGAAAAACGGAAATTACTTTTACTGATTTCGTCACTATTGGTGTCTGCCGACTGCATAACGCTTAAAGGCACATGACTATGGCAAGTATACAAGGTCTCCGCAGATTGATTAGCCTACATTTAGGCGTAAATGGAAAAAAATTGCCTCTGGACAATAGTAGTTATGTAGATAGCCATCAGTGCTAAAGCGTATATAATGACCCTTTTCTTTTCAATTATAGTGTCAGTGCATTGTCTTTGGTTATGGTTGGGGAATATATTGTGCAATTTAAGAGAAAGTATCTCCTTTATAAGAGATACATAAAGTTCGATTTTTTATACTTTGAAGTGAGTGTTTACTTGTTTCATGAATGTGAGTTTTTTGCTAATATTAAGAAATTTATATTTTTCTCTCTCTTTTTTAATGTTTATATATCTTGGGCCCATATATTTGATAAAAAATTGCATTTATTTGTTTGGGGCTTAAAATATCAAATCACATTCAGCTTATGAAACGAAGCGTGGTCGGATTATTTCTAATAAGCTGCACACATAGCATACTTTAAGGCGATTTTGCTTACTTACTTCTAGAAAATATTGAATAGATGAAATCGCTTTATAAAATGTGAATTATTTGGGATGTTGACAAAATGTTAGCAAACAGGAAATTCGTAAAAAATAAAGGGTGCTTGCTATGTACCACCTATCAAAAAACAATATTTGTGTTTATTTATTGGTATTGATAATGGTATTTGTATTTATATTGGTATTGGTATTGGTATTGTTACTGTTATATATATTGTTTTTGTAATACACAAGTTCAAGGAAAATAGTCAAAAAATCGTTTGATTAATCTTCAGATAGACAGATGGATTCAAAAAGTATAAAATAAAGTGTGATTCCTAAATAACAAAAATGAAAAGTATTTCTTAAATTTTTATAAGAAATAATAGATTTGATCAAAATATAGACTTAAAAAATATGTCAAAGAAAACTTCTATACTGAATTAATAATTAATATTCAAAAAGTATTTAATATACTTCATCAGTTTCCCAAAACTGAAATTTTATTTTTACTACTCTATGGTCTCTAGTGTCATTTCTTGTCTATTCTTTTGAGTGCTTCAGATTTTAAGCAATGATTGTCAAGCTCTCCTCATGCCATACCTTCTCGTCATGTTAATTTTTGAAACATGTCATGCGAAAAAACAAAACAAAAAAAAAAAAAAAAAACTATTAATATAACATAAACGGATGAACTACTTTGTCCTACATAAGTCATAATGAATATGCGCCTAAAACTATGCAACATCCAATTTTTATGATCATTTATAACAGAGTAGTCGTAAGTAATCCAAATAAAACGCTACAATGCGTGCAGTTTTTTCTTACTAAGCAAATATGATAACGCATAAAAGTCAAAAAAAAGTATGCCATATAAATCTGTGTACATAAGATACATATGAGTTGGACAAATTATTATGTTCTTGTCAGTATTATGAAATGATATGACAAAAGCTGCAATATGTTAGGATTTTTTATTAAGTATGAAATAGTTGGAGCAGGGATTATATAAATATTTTACTTGCTAAAATCTCGTTTAAAGAAACAAATATGAAGTAATACAGAAGCGCATGGAACATTTAAGTAAGCCTCACTTATTACCTATAGTACCTATCAGATAAAGAGTTCCAACATAATTATACCCTGAACAGGGTGTTTTAAGTTTGTCACGAAGTTCATAACCCCCAGAAGGTAAAGTATATATATAAATGATCAGTATGTCGAGCTGAGTCGATTTAGCCATGTCCGTCTGTCTGTCCATCTGTCTGTCTGTATATACATATACGAACTAGTCGCTCAGTTTTTTATTATTATTTAAGTTATCGTTTTGAAATTTTGTAAACGTCATTTTCTCTTGAAGAAGGTGCTCATTTGGCGGAACTGCCGATATCGGACCACCATAACATATAGCTGCCATACAAACCGATCGATCGGAATCAAAAGCTTGTATGGAAAACTTTCGCGTCTGACGTTGTATCTTCACGAAATTTGGCATGGATTATTGCTTAAGGTATCAGTCATTGCTTAAGGTCCAAAAAAATTTTTCAGAACGAATTAACGATGCACCTGTGAAGGGTATTTACCTTCGGTATTACCGAAGTTAACGTTTTTTCTTATTTTTCTATGAAATTGTTCTAATAAACTATTAAAAGAACTTTTTCTTAGTAGCTTAGAAAATAATATATGTTGCATTTATTTGATTTTGGCCATTTCCACTTTATACTTTCTTTTAAAGAAGGTGAAGCAATATAATTTTTGTCTATGATTCTAATGATTCTCTAACTTTTTTTTACTCTATCTCTATCTGTAACTTAATATCCCTCTTCCTCTTGATCTATTTTCTCTATATTTATATTTTTTCTATACGCTCGATATAAGCTTCCCTCTTTCTGTTCTCTTTCTCTTTCGTTCACACCCGCTTTCTTTATCTTTCTTCCCTTCACACTCTCTAATTCCGTATCTATTTTCCTCTCACTTCACAGCGTAACCTCCTACTCATTTAATCACTCTATACTAAAAATAAAAAATTCTCAACACTGAATTCATTTGACAGAAGATATCAAATTTATGTAATTGAAATGAACTCTCCATACTCAACTTAAGCTCATTTGTATCAGTTTCTAAGTAATTTTTGCTTACTCACCGTTTCAAATCCGGACTCGCTGTGTAGGGCGCCGAAACTTCCTTGATTTTCAAAACAATTATTGCTGTTATGAAAATGCAAATAATATTGATGACCGTCAGCAACGAGGATATAATGCCATTAATGAAAAACTCCGTTGGCAAATAATTTGTGTAGAGAAATGGATAGGAAGTGTTGCCATCCAAAGGCTCGTCTTTCAAGTGTGGTATGCGTATGCCAGGATAAATAAGCCAAATACAAGCCAAGGCCCAGTAGAGACCCTAATGAAAAAGAAAGGTTATCGAATTACATGAAATGTGCAGGAAGTGGAATAATCACTGAAATTCTGAGAATAATTTTTAAAGCAGAATATGCGCTGCTTTTCATGACCCTTAAAATTTAGCTCAGCATATTACTTATAAATATAATCTAATACATTGCTAAACATTTTCCTGGAAATTTCTGAAAAATTCTGTGCTCTTTCTCCCCCAATACGCGCGGTGTTGACTAAATTTATGCAGAAAATCCGTTTGCATGTCATTTGTCTCGCTTTCATGGCTTGACACACTTTTTTTTGTCATTGGGTCAACCAGCCGCCAATAAATCCTACCACAGCATAAAACTACAATACGTATTTACATATATAATAAAAATATAACCCACGCTGTCTGCTGCTGGTATGTTCCCTCCTCATTTTTACGCTTTGTTGAGAACACATATTTATTTATCGTTTGTGCAATGCAAATTAAATGCGGCTGCGCATGCGGAAAAGTCTTAATAAAATAAACCATTGACCTGTCTGCTCGGGCTGGCGCGGAGATATATGTGTTGTGGATTTATTGAAAAAAGCGAAAGCATAAATATTTTTTTGTTGTATTAAGATGCGCATGAACCCATAAATTTGTTTGATCGAGTGTGCCTTCTAGGAAATTTTTTTTCATTTGGACGATAGTCTTAGATTTTCAAGAGTCACAACTCAGAGACGGTTGTGTAAACTAAGGTGATAAGAGTGAGGAAACATTGAAATATAGGGTAGTCGAAAAAGTCTTTTCGTATTTCTAATCAAACTTCAACTTATTTTTTTTTTGCATTTATAATAAACTTTAATGAACCTAATATGTATCATTTTGGTTGACCGCTTTTTGCCATTTTTCCGCTAGAAACATTATTCCCTCAGTATAAAAATTGTCTGGTTTCTCGGCGAAAAACTGCGAAAGTAATTTTCATAGGCTTTTCTTGAAGCCCACTTTACTCCATTAAGAGAGTACTGCATTGACCGAAACTCATGATAGTTCGATGGTGCAAGGTCAGGGCTATATGATGGATTGCATCAAAACTTTCTCAGCTTTTGCCGAGTCATCAAAGTTGTGTGTGGCCTAGCGTTGTCCTGATGGAAGACGAAGCGGTTTCTGTTGATTAGTTCTGCCCATTTTTTCTCCATTGCTTACTTGATTCTAATCAGTTGTTGGCAGTAAAATATAGAATCAATAGAACGGCCTGTCTGGAGCAACTCAGAGTGGATGATTCCTTTCTAATCCCACCAAACACTCAGCACAACCCTTTCGAGGGGTCAATCCTGGCTTCATTTTTTGATCTTCATCACGCTTGGATCATGATCTTTTTCGCACTTCATTGTCGTATTGCATCCACTCTTCGTCTCCTGTTACCATTCGATGCAGAAATGGATCGATTTCATTTCGTTTCAAATTCAGATGCAAATTCGGTTCATTAAATTTTTCACAGACAATTCATGTGGTATCCAAGCATCTTCTTTTTGTATGTAGCCTCTTTTAAATGATTCAAAACCATTTAATGATGATCGTTAACGATGAATGTTTAGTTCCTTAGCGATGTCATAGGTGCTTATGTGAAGGTCCTTGTCAATATTTTCCATAATTTTATCGACTTTCCAACGATAGGATGACCAGAGCGTAGTGCATTTTTCACTGTTGTGCTACACAAACTGATACAGCATCATCTCTTCAAAATTTGCATTTTTCAGTGATGGCTAGCGTGGCATTCTTCCCTTTTTTTAAAAAAATTTCAAAATTAGCTTAATTTTTCCTATAGGCAGCTATATACAGCCCATATAAATACATTTTTTATTTCAATAAAAGCTTTGATTCTGCATTTTAATAGTTGCACGCAAATACCGTTGTTATTGTATATTTATATATACATATTTTATTTTAACCATACTTTGAAGTTGTGACTTGTAAATATAGCAGCTTGCCAACGCCAGCTTATTCTTTGTATTCCTTCTTATTCCTAGAAATTTTTGGAAGCTTTTAACAGCATAGGCCTCCACTTGTTATACATATACAAATAAGCTTATATTTATGTAGCCTGCCTTGCTTGTGTCATTGGTATAAAAAGCGGTTAATGTGTGCGTAAAAAAATGCCGAACCTGAGTCAGTTGTGACAGGAATGGAAATGAGTCAGCGTGCTCAGTCACATAAATTTTGCACTCGTCCCATTTACCGTAAGATTTATGTCGTTTGTGTGGCCGTTATTCTGGGGCTGTATCTTTTAACTTTCACGAGTTTTAAAGCGATGACTCGAATGTTATTGAATATATAATTAATAATAGAAAAAATGTTAGTTTGAGTTCAAAAACAGTTGAGTAAATATGGTCTCAAAAAATTAAAAAATTCGAAGGATAATTAGTGAAGTGGTCATTAGTGATTAATTTTGAAACATTAGAGTCTAACTCAGTGTTTATGAGCCGCGTTGGTCTTTTAACATCGTTGCTTTTTTGTAAAATGAATTTATTAATTTGGGTGTGAAAATTTCATTTAAAGAGATTTCGGCTAAAAAGGCATAACTTTATGACAAACTTCCTGTTGAAAGTAGTTTTTAATCACAAACCCTTAAACTCTTATTTAATAATTATAATCACTGAGTTTATGAAACTTTACATCCGTAAACTCGAGCTTAACTTTACACTAGGCAAATGGTCTTAATTAACCAAACTCTGAGTGTGCGAGCTTAATCTTAAACACCCAAACTAGTAGTTAATTTATTACTATACAAAATGAAGTTTAACTTGGAGTTTGTAATCTATTTTTACCATCGGTCATTTTCTATTTATTATATTATTTTGAGTTCAAAATTTATGGCAAACTAGGTCTTCATGAGTGGCATTTAACCTTAAACCTCTAAGCTGGAGTTCAATTTATTACTGTACAGAATTGTTATAAGATCCTATTTTGATAATGATAATGGGCCTATTTGGAGATTATGAGTAGTGTTTAAGCTTAAACTCTTGCTTTAGTTTAAAACTGTATAATATTATTAGTCAGTTTGTTAGTAGGGTTTAACCCCAAACCCGTAATCTTGTGTATGATTTATTACTATGAAAACCCGTGCGTGAGTTTAACGCAGTGTTTATGATGAGGATTAAAGTTTAAACCCTAAAACTTGTGTTTGATTTATCGCTATCCTTAATAAGTCCAACTCATAGTTCTCAACTATGGTTTACTGTGGGTTTGGAAATCAGTTGATATTTAACTGTCGAAGGACAAATACTGAGTTTATGAGTAGTGTTCGTGAGCCAAAATTTGAGTTTATGAATAGTGTTAAAGCTTCGTAGTAAAAAGTCCTTAAAATATCCAACTCATAGTTCACCATAATGGATTATTTTGGCTTTAAAAATTTGCTGATATTTAAGGGGAACAAAAAATATGCGAAGGACCAACACCGAGTTTATGAGTAGTACTTAACTTTTAACATTATGTAAAGCATTCTATTGAATACATACTAGCTGAGATAATTCTTTAACCTTATAAGATTCGATAGTACCATTTGCCACACTTTTATTGAAATTTAAAGACTTTTATTCCCCACTTTAATTGTGGAGATAACAGTAAAAAATTTGTGCATCTGTTATATTATAGGGATAGTGCTTTTTTTTCTACAAAGTATTTTTTATATAATATAATTATTTCCTATTATGAAAATGATATTGAAGCCTAAAGGTAGGCAACGTTTTCTGTCGGAGAGGTAAAATAAATGATTAAAAAATGAAATTAAATTAAAATTTACTTTCGTATTTAAAACGCTCCATTTTTAGATGGTGAGCTCAAACAATAAGTACTATTTTCTTATTGTTGGCTTTAAAAATATTTCATAGACAAAAAACAATTTCGGAAATTATTTTTCGTACAACATTCTAATCTCCAAAAGCAGTGAAATTAGTTTGCAAAACTACAAAAACTATCTCAAAAGAGCTTAATTTATGACCAACTAATATTTTTTTTCTCTGTTAAATTTGTGTAAAATTCAGCAACGTCGCCATAAGGTAGTCAACCAGCTTAGGGAAGCACATAGTACAGCTTCGAAATAAAAATAAAAGTACCACAGCGGCAACATCATAAATTAGGCTAGCTAATTCAATTTGTTGATTAAGTGACTGCTAAGTGGCTTTAAAGAAAACGCAAAAGCCATTAAAGTACAGAGTGAGCGATTACTAGTTACATAAGTTACGACGCCGTCTGAGTTTGCTCAGAAAACTTGAACTATCATAAATCTAGACGAAAATATGCACACAGCCGTTGTCTTATAAAAAAATAAAACACAGAGTGGTAGAAAGTAATAAGAAAGCAGCTGCAGATTAAGTTGCCGAAACTGCGTCCAGAGCGTTGCTCAAAATGAGTGCAAGTCTGCGACATTGGCAAGCAGACACCAGTGAGTGCACCAACGCACCCGACCTCAATAAAGACAACACTAAATTAGCTGGCTTAAATTTTGGAGGGTGCGTACATTACACAAATGGATTTTGAAAGCAATTAGATATCATTTAAACGAAATGCTAATTTAATGCCTGGCGTTTTTACTGGTGGCTGTCTGGGTCTTTGGTGAACTTGTCTCAGACATTTAGTACATTTCTCATTTGACTCCTCGCAGTTGGATTACATGAAAATTTGAGTTATTGCCTTGTTTTTAAGTCATCATTTATCAAGTGACCGTTTGAAGGCTACGAAGGCATTTGCAAAAGTAGTGAATGGGAGCTTAGAAATGTGCAAGTGAAAGAGTCTGAGTTTTGTAACATTCATGTTCTTATTACGTGCATATTCTTAGAGTAAGTTAGCATTAGGTTAAGTAAGGTGAAGTGATCGATCCTAACAGAGAACTCAAATGGACAGCTTCGAACGCCGGTCCTTTGGTTTGCCTAAAATGTCTATATAACTAATCATTAGACTCTTATAAATCCCTAGATAATGTAGAAGAAAGTTCTAGTATGTTTTCATTTTCATTCTCTTCCATACATTTTTGGTTCCGTCTTAGAAGATTTGCAGCCTTCCAACAGTAATGCTTAGTGGACCAGTAAGATCTTCTACGATGGCAGCAACATGAGCTTTACTAAGTTCAGTCATCTCCTAGTAATATTCAGCACTCAAAACAGGGAGTTACTATATTCAAATCTATTTATCATTAAATTGCCTTTAGTGATTCTGCTAATGGAATCTTTTTTCTACTTTTAATGGAGTTCTTTTAGTCGGAAAAATATTCTTAAAATGCAGATAGGCTATCATTAAGCCCATTATACTCTCCACTTTTGCACCTCTTCCACCAAGTTGCGATCATAGGTGTAGGTGGCTACTAGTGGCCTCTTTAAGGTCACTAGATTCCAATTTGCCTCGAAGCAGAAGTGGTTCTAACTACCACCAACAAATGAAGTAGAAACTGATCTATCTACCATCAACACTATTCGAAAGAACCATATGTTGTTAATGTTTCAAGCCATGAGCTATTTCTTTAAGGGCTATAGCTTCAAACAAACATTGAAATAGTCTAGGTCAGCTAAGGATAATTGTGTTGCTATTTGCCCCAAACAGGGTAATACGTCTGAATTGTCACTTCCTTCTTTTCCCATGTTACTCTCTACCCAGATGACTTTTACTGATTTTTTAGTTAGAGTCCAGTTAATGCCTTTTTGCATATTCTAACTCAATAAACTTAGTGTTGGCATTTATAGCCTTAGCTGTCGCTTCGTCATTCACAAGAACGATGATGGAACGGTGAGAAGAGAAACGCCTTCTGTTATGCCAATAATTAAAAAAATTCGGCCTGAAGACTGAGACTGAATTACAGTCATTTAGTTTGAAGCTAGTTTTTCCATATGGATTACTGCAAACGAAGTCTGCTCCTATTGACGGATGACACTTGAAATTTGAAAAGCTTTGAAAGTCGTTATTTCAATGAGTTTTTTGCAGTTTTGTTTTTTGTCAACTATACCCTAATCTACGTAACAATGAAACGGGTTTGAAAAAAAAAATAAATTATTTAAACAAATTCCTGTTTTCTCCGAATGAATATATAAACTATATATCTGGTATTTTAAATCTCTAAGAAAAACTGTCTTCAAAATGCCTACAACTAAAGATTTCATAAAACCTTTTTACAAAAATTTTTTAAATCTTTTTCGTAACTTTTGACCAAATTTTAAAGGAGTCTGTCGTTCCCATTGTCTATAATAAAAAAAATATGAATCTTTTTTTAGTAAAAAAAATTTATTCCATAAATTATTTATTTTTACCATATTTTCAAATAA
>NW_017535518.1:1776437-1781528 GCF_001853355.1 Bactrocera latifrons | reverse complement strand
ATTTTTTTTTTTTGTTTATTAAATTTTTCAATGTAGTTTTTCTTAAATCTTTTTCTGAATAGTTATTCATTTCTAATTATTATACAAAGTGGAGCAACCCCGCCCTCACACTGCGCGCTTCTAAGTTATCTCAACAGTCTCAAATTTATATCAAATTATTTGCATTTGCAATTCTTTGCAATATGTCCCCAGAGTTGCAATGATTTACAAGCTCATGCGAACTTGTTAAATGCCAGCGTATTCCCCGGCCACAAGCCAATAATTCATGGCGCTGAGAATGCGAGTGCTTCCAATAAATCTACGCTGGCGTAGAAAGGGAATTTCGCTTGCCCTACATATGCAACGCACACAGACACACAAAATCACACACCTAACTTATATAATTATGGAGTGCATATGTGTTGTTGTAATACGAATTTAATGACCTCAGGAGTGACTGCATGTAAACCGGCGGTGCAAGCGATCAAAAGCTTATGCATATATTTGAGAAGCATATGCAAAGGGGCAGCACGTGTGAGCGTGTAAATTTATGAAGTGTATGTGTGTATGTTGCAAAGCTTAACAGCGGCGCTAAAATCACTTAATCATGAGTGAATATGCGTTGGAATTGTGCGGTGCAAATGGGCAAATGTTGTAAGCGTTAATGCGCGCACACATACACACATATTCATACAAATGAATTTACATAAATATATAACAATGTAAATGTAGCCGTGTGTGTGAAAATATGTTCCATACGCGAGCTTAAGGATATGACTTAAATAAATCAAGACGACACGAGCTCACGAGCTTTTGTGCGCGCTTAAATAAGCGGACAGGCAGATATATATATGTATATATATATAAAAGGGTGTCCGCATTTCAGCAAGTTTACTTTTTTGAGGTTCACATTTTTGCCTTAAAACCAATGATTCAATGTAAGCGAGTACTTTATTTTCAATATAAACTAAATCATTTTAATTTTCCCATTTAATTTATGAGTGATTTTTTAATATTTTTCACAAAATTTTTTATCTCTGAAACAAAAAATTTACAATCTTAAAAAAGCGTTATTCTACTACAGAATACAATACAAAACAAATTTTCCATAGAAAAGCATAGAAACAGTTATATGATATTACCCACTAAATGTCATGCATTCCTCTGGTACACCATGTCGTATGAGCAACATATATTTTATAAAGTACTTTACTTTTAAAGAAATGTTTCTTTGGCAAAACGTATCATTTCATTTTTATAAAGCGAAAAATTGTGCATTAGAAAATCACTTCTTCAAAGTTGTAGCTTTAATGCCTTTGATATAAAAAAAAAAATTAATTCGAATGACATAAATAAGAAAAAAATTTCATATAAAATATATGGAAAAAATAAATTGACTTAGACAAGAGGTTTAAATCGAAAACATTAAAAACAATAACCTATGATGTGCGGAAGATATAATACCCTTTTTATAGCATAAAGTAGTCTAAAAAGACTACTATCTTGGTTTTAAACGTTCAGTTTATATGGCAGCTACATGTTATAGTTAACCGATCTGAATAATTTCTTGACATGTAGTAGCAATGCTTTGATTAGCAATCTGTACCAAATTTCGTGATGATACCTTCTCAAATAAAAAGTTTTTCAAACAAGGTCTCTGGTTGGAATGCCCAGTTTATATGGCAGCTATATATTATATTATAATGATCCGATTTCAACAATTTCTTTGGATATTATAGTAATGTTTTGAGTGAGAATACACACCAAATTTCGTGAATATACTTTATGAAATTAGAAAGTATTCCAAACAAGGTCTTTAGTTGGAACGAACAGTTTGTATGACACCTATATGTTTCAGTGGTCCCATTAGAATAGTTTCTTCGCAAACTGCATAACTATCTCAAGGAATAATTCATGCCAAATTGCGTCAAGATGTTTCATCAAATGAAAAAGTTGTCCATATAAGAACTTGAATACGAACGTTCAGTTTGTATGGAAGCTATATGCTACAGTTGTTCGATACTGACGATTCCAACAAATAAGTAGCCTCCTAAGAAGAAAAGGATGTGTGCAAAATTTCGGATCGATACCTCAAGAACTGAGGGTCTAGTTGATGAACATGACTAAATCGATTTAGCGTGAGACGCTGATCATTGACCATAAATATATGTATATCCTTTGGGTTCTCTGAAGTTTCCTTTTGGTTGTTACAATTATCTTGGACAATTTATTCTATAATTTATTCCTCTTCAGCTTGTTTACTTTGAAAAACCTTTCATCGGAAGTCTGCAACTAACATAAATAGGGAAGTAAAGTACACCCTAATAAACATACATATGCATAAGTATATATATATAAGAATATTTACACTCATGTTCGCAAGTATTTGCATTAAACACATATACACTCATACACACAAGTGAAGCACCAGCGCCAAGCCACTTGTGCATTCACTGCTCTAAGCCCAACGACTGTCTCTTATACACATCTAGATGTGTATAAGAGACAGCAATTTATTCTATAATTTATTCCTCTTCAGCTTGTTTACTTTGAAAAACCTTTCATCGGAAGTCTGCAACTAACATAAATAGGGAAGTAAAGTACACCCTAATAAACATACATATGCATAAGTATATATATATAAGAATATTTACACTCATGTTCGCAAGTATTTGCATTAAACACATATACACTCATACACACAAGTGAAGCACCAGCGCCAAGCCACTTGTGCATTCACTGCTCTAAGCCCAACGACATGCGGTGCGACAATTAATCGTGCGTCGCGTGTACATTTGTGGTTCCGCTGCTGCGTATGTAATGTTGCCACACAGCATTGCTACTAAAGCCATATTCTGGCATAAAATTCATTTTCACTATTTATTTATTTATATGTGTGAGTATGTTGTGTGGCGCTGGTCCATTTATTTTTGATTTTTATTTTTTTGTTGTTTATCTTTAGTTTCTCGCTTTCTGTGGCTTTGAATGGGCACTCATTGTCCTCGAATTGTATGCCGCCACAATTGCGCTGTCTCCTCGGCTTCTGCTCGGCACATATTTAGTGTAATAAATTGCCAAATCGTCGCTGCCCGCTACACCAACTACCCCGCACAATATCTCACAGCGTCAACTGGCTCGTGTGCCAGTGATACAAATACCGGCTCGTGTCGCATAAATATTTGTAAAGCCTTCGCATACTCACACACAGACGCACATGTTTAATACAGTGTCTTTAACTAGCATTCATACTAGGACTGTTTGTCTGCGTGCTATTTATCTACACACTTTACGGCCAAAGAGACAATATGCTGTTGTTCATTTGTTTGCCATTTCACTTATATTTTGCTTTCGTAGATGTTTCCTTATTTTCGTTTTTTTTTTTGTCGGCATTGTTGACCGAAATGTGCCTTTCTTTTTGCGGATTTTGCTCTCTTTCGTCACCTCATTTTGTGGCTTGTTATAATAATTTTTTTCATATTTGCCTGTCACATGCTTAAAACAATAAAGGCGACCATCGCCGTACCATAGACCACAAGCAGAATAATGGGCATATAGTTAGCAATGTGAAAAACGGTGATTGCCAACCAAAGCGCAGGCATTCACGTGGTTAAATATGTATGCATGAGGCGATTTTAAAAATTTTTGTAAAATTTTTCAAAAATAACTGGTTTTTTATTAATTAATATTTCGGAATTTTTTCACATCTTTAGCTTTTTTGTGGCAATGGGCTTACATTTTAAATCAAGAAAATTTGGTACAACGGTATTTATAGTATTAGTGTTTTCTTAATAAACGCGTAACCCTACTTTTCGTAGATTTGCTTCAGAAAACCCAATTTTCCAGTACTGTTAGAACCTCTACTGCTTCTACTTAAAAAAAAAAAAAAAACAAATAGAATCTGAAACCATAATTTTTATAAAATATGCAAGAAAAAGGGTCACATGTACTTAAAACGAGAAAACTTTCAAGTCTAAGTAATAACAACAGCGCCAAGGGCATACAAGAAAAGCTGTTGCTAGATGGTGCCAATGTTAATTTGATTTAGTATCCCTCTTCCTGCCTTGCACTGAACTGAAAGCCATGAGTAAAGGTTTTTTTAAGCTTTGGACCTGCACTATATGACAATTTTGTTATTGGAAGGCATAATTTCTCAGTTGAGTCAAAAAAGTGCCCCAAATATACAAAATTTGACTCAATAAAAGCTATTATCAATTATCTAATAATCTAGTGAGTATCATTATAAAAGAAAGGGAGCTCATTTCTTAATCTAAATTCGCTACAAACTTAAACCTCGAAATTTTCAATAATAAATAAATTATCTTTTGTTTGCTGGGAATTCACAAACACACTTACTTCACTCTAAAACACCCTGTTTTATTACTCCCTTCAAAACTAGCTAAAAGACTAGCTAAAATAAAGCATATATGAAAAAAGCAATTTAGCAATCAATCATTAGCATAACGAAAGATATTTTTTACTCTCTTGAACAACTGCTCTCTCTCTTTGCTGAACAACTGCCTTTCACTATTCCACTTCCGCTTTATTTCACTACTTTGTCGTGGGTAATATGGCATGAATATATGAATTTGGCCGCGAAAATTTATGTTTTAGTGGTTGCCCGGCATAACTCATCGCTACCACATTATTCTCGCATTATTTCGGCGCATTCAACCGAAATGTGTGGCGTTTAGGTTCAGAAGAAAAAATGTTCATTTTTTAGCCTTCGTTCACATGTGGCATTTGGTGAGCCATATGTGACTGCTAAGAACGTGATGGTGAGAAATGTAGAGACCGGTGGCATGTAAAACTAGATAAAGAGTTATCACATATTTCTATTATTTTTACTCTTCTCGTTTTTTTTTTTTTTTTTTTTTTTGTTTTTTGGTAAGATACACATGTAATATTAATTCCTAGAGAATATTGGTTGATATTTGAGTGAAGTTACATATTTTCGGAAAGTTCAAACGAAATCACAAGTATGGTTTTCTTTGATGACTTGAACTTTTTTCTAGTTTTAGGAATATTATTTGCAATAAAATTTTTTTAAGCTTATAAAATAGAAATCAGTGGTCTCGATTTTAAATATTTACATATAAAATAAACTGGAAAAAA
>NW_017535518.1:1759224-1775307 GCF_001853355.1 Bactrocera latifrons | reverse complement strand
TATATTTAAAAAATTTTTTTTTTTGTATTTTTAAATTTTGTTTAAAAATGTTTTGTCACACCCAAATTTTAATTTTACGAACGCATAAATCTAGTGGTACTCCCTTTTACACTACATTGAAAAAAATAAAATTGATAAATCATATCCCCTGTTTATTGCTACCCCAACACCCCCGAAACTTACACAATTCACCATAGGCGGCAGCAGTGATGCGGAAATTGCAACGCCAATAAGCGGTCCCGCGGCGCCTTGCAACAAAGCCACAGCCACACCTGTGCCAGACGTCAACGCCCAGAAAATAGTCATCCACAAGGAGCGAGAGTTGCCTCTGGAAGTAGAAATATACATGTAGTTATATAAAGATTCATGTTCGTCTATAAAAAATAACAAGAAAGTACTAGGCTTTTACTACCTACAATCTCGGTGAAATGATTCAAACCGCGATGAAAAATTAAAATTTAAATGAGTACTAAAAATTAAAGTGAATAGTCATAGATCATTTCAGCGCAACGACGACAGAGTCGACACCATCTGTGCGTTTGCTGAGAATGTGTTGATACCTTTGATTTATTTCCCGTGCGCCCAAAAAAAACAAAAAACAATATAAACAAGGGTATAAATTATGTCGCAAGCTAGAAAAGTCGTCGTAAATAGAAAAAATATAGGAGAAATTTACCACGTTAAACAAATTACACAGCTCCTGGCACCGCGTTTATAATTGTATTATGTGTGGTTGACTTAGGTGATCCGGCCGCCCTTACCAATTTTACCCTGCCTTATTTCCGTGCGCCAGTTCGCACATTGTGATAAATGCTGACATATTAACAGTTCTAATGTGACATTGTTAAGGAAATTTCTGTAATTTTTTTCTTTCTCAATTGTTGTTGGCTTTGTCAACATATGACTGCACATTTATTCATATTTCGTTTAAGCTCCGTCCACACGTTGACAGTCACATTCACGCCTGCTTGCAGCACTGTGCACTGGCTGTCTGTCAAAAGCCAGCAAAACTTGTAGGCAGGTGGCCACTTCGTGTGTGGCAAGGGCGTTGCAATCAGCGCTGACACCTCTTCAACGGTTATCAAATTAAGTCAACATTGAGATAAATGTTAGCGGTTTTCATGTGTCAGCGTTCTGAATGCTCAGCATTACATTTGTGCTGCCATTTATTTTCGCAGCTGTTTGTGTTGGCTGTAGGAGCATAATTTAAGCGATATGTTCTCAAGGTGAGTATTAAGAGGTGAAACTCGGAAATTTAAATTGAGAGAAATGAGTTTAATATTCTTCATTGAAAACGTTAATAAAATGTCTACGTTGACATTTACAAGAAAGTAAAATAAATTACCCGCCGATGTTTTTTGATAGAATTTACACGTAGTCTTTCTTCTGGCCATCCCTTTAAACAAAAAAATTTAATGTATTTATGTTAAGATTTGAAAGCTTTATACTAGCTTAGAGGGCTTTCAGAATTGAATTGAGAAATTGAAAGAATTTTAAGGTTGGAGTATTTGATTTTGATATTGAAAGCTTTTTAGGGTGTGTGTCTTTGATAGATAATGGTTTTTCTTCTCTAATTACCTCATTAAAAACACCATTGAACGTATTGAAGCTAAGATCCGAAAATGTTTACAAATACTTAGAGCGCTTTAAAACGTAAAACGCGATGTTAAAAAGCTTTCGAAGGTTAGTATATTTGCTATTGCTAATGAAAGCTTTAAAAGGTATGTGTCTTTGATAAGTAGCAGTATTTTCCTTCAATATCTTTATACTACTTAAAAATTTAACATTTTTACGTAATCTTTATTGGGTATTTACTTTGATTTATCAAAGTAGTGAATGCTTTTTGAAGTTTTCACCGTTGCTTCTGATGTTGAAAGCTTTCTGGGGTTTGTATCTTTGTTAATAGTAGCCACATAGAGAGGCAGCAAAGTGTACTGCATATGATGCAAAGAATATCTCTGCTCAATTATTTTCAGGACATCTTTTTAAAATTTCAATATTGGTATACACTGATTGTTCACTATCTTTTGTTCTTTGATTTTACAGACATCGACCAGCTTTCTATCTTTGAGTTTACAGGACCAATGACTTCTGATTTAGGTGTGAATAGTTCGTCCTCAAAGTAGTACAAAAGCTATTCGTGCTAACATTCGGAGCTTTGACGCAAAACTTGTATAAAAAAGTACATGATAAAGCGTTTGCCGAATAATTGTTGTCATTCCTGAATTATGTTAGTTAAAAATTCAATACTCCTTTATAGAAAGCTTTGGTCCACAAAGTTGGTTAAGCTTCATTTTTGACAATTACAGATGAAAGCTACTTCAATTTAGCGGATGATATTTTATCTAATTTTTATATTCAGAACTCAGTTCCTACTAGACATAAATTTACGAAACAATAGTTTTCTGTATATTTTCTTTTTATCTCCGTCTTCTCTTTGATTAAATAATTGTTCACCGCCAGAGCTTTCAATAAGTTCTTTATACCATGAGAAAAGCCTGTAATTACTTCACTTCTCTCCGTAATTATTAGTTGCTGATTCCTTATTAATTAAAACAATTCCCGCATAACTTTAATTAGGTGACAAATACCCTCATAGAGATGGTGCGCTGATTGTATTCACTGCGTGTCAAAGGCACTGATATTTAAACTCACCGCGGAGTAGCTGATTTGGTGCTTTTGTGTCTAATTATTTTTGTGTTTTAGCTTTTGTCTCTCCATTTTCAGCTTCTTATCGCTTACTTTGTGCTACAAAATGAACTATCAACGATTTAGCGCAAAATGAGAAGCCAAATCATCAAAGTGTGTCTCGCACTCATACCCCCACACCTAATTTTGTTATTGTAGTATTAAGTACTTATTCGCTGTTTTTTGGGACAAGTGAGTAAGTAGTTGTAATCGCTTTTGTATTGTATGTTGTTGGTTTTCGTTAATTAAGTAATTTTGGTCTTTTGACAGTTGGCTGTCAAAAATTGACAATAATAAGTGTTAACACTCACCACGTCAGCACTTAATTAACATAACGTTAGCGGAAATGAGCGGAAAAGACAAAAAAGAAAAAACGGAAATGAAGAAATTGCATAAGAAAGATACAGTTGACGTCATACATACTGAAAGTGGGCGGAGTTGTGGGTAAGTTACTGAAATGTGACGTGAAGTGGACAATGCTTTGCTTTCGCTTTTTCATTTCGCTCATTATATTAAGTGCGGGCGATGACAGTGTCATTGCTTTTATTAAAGACTGGGTGTTAAGAGAGGTTGTGTATATGATAACTGCCAGTTTGCTAACGTGGGTACACTATTTGAGTATAATTTTTGAGAAAAAGGTATAGAGTTTATATACACACCACAATTAAGTTCACCTATAAGCGATCTTTGTATAAATATTTTGTAATGAACAGTTTGAGAATTGCGAAGTATATTCCTAAGCGAATGAAAATATTTGAAAACAATTACTTTTGTTGGAGCTCACATTTTCCTCCAACGACAATTTCACAATTGAATATGGCAAATATACATTTATTCTTTTGTTAAAAGTCCATGACAACGTGGAGAGTTGAGGCTATATATTCTATATATATGCGAACTAGTCCTTCAATTTCCGAATTATGGTTTTGGAATTTGTCAAAAGTACTTTTTTGTAAGGAGTTGCTTTTTTGTCAGAATCTTCGATATCGGATCACAACAACATTTAGCTGTCATACAAACTAAGTCATCGGAATCAAGTTCTTCTACTAAATACTTTTTTATTTGACAAGATATCTTTACGAAATTTGGCACAGATTATCTCCTAGAGCATTAACGCAATTTTCAAAGAAATGGCCTAAAGCGGATCGGCTTAGCATATATGCAGCTACCATATATATCGAACGATCAAATTCAAGACCTTGTATGAAAAATTTTTATATTTGATGAGATATCTTCAAGAAATTTTGAGTGGATTGTTTTTCAAAGTAACGGTATACTCTCCAAAGAAATAGTTCAGATCACATTACTAAAACATATAGCTGCCATATAAAGTGAATAAGCAAAATCAAGTCCTTGTATGGAAAAATTTTGCATTTATCGTGTTATCATCACGAAATTTAACATGGATTATTTCTAAAGCAAACAGTACCATATTTCAAGAAATTGTGCAGAACAGACCACTATAGTATATAGCTGCCATACAAACTGATCGATCAAAATTTAGAAAAGCAACATTTTATACCTTTTATGTCATAAGAAATGTACTTGTGAAGGGTATTTCAGTTTCGGCGCACCTAAAATTGACATTTTTTGTTGTTATTGTCTGTTTCAAGTTCCATTAATTACTTCTAGACTTATATTTTTGAAAATTTAAAAAGTTGACATATCCGCTTATTTTTTACTTTAACATAACTCTACAGCCATCTATTGATAAATAAATAGTTCTAAAATAAATACCGCTAAAGTTTCCAACAATAAAGCCATATGCTTATATATTAGGGTGCTACCTAAAATACCATCTAAAAATATTTTCCTCCTTTCAGTCGGTAATACCAAAAGTACAAGCTCCATTTAACCTAACAAAGACTCTCCACTACTATTTTAAGCGTGAATTTTTTGAAAATAAATAAAAAAATTTTCAAGCCCCACCCTATCGTGTACAAATACTTGTTTATATACATAGCATTAAATCATTTGTAACATTTAAGCAGCTGCATCCAAATTATCCTAGATTGACAGCCCAATTAATATCCTTTGATTTAAGCAACTTCCTGATTATAATCGCCAAACTTTAACTTCGAAAGCAATAAAATAATGTCCTTGCAGCAATAAATGAAATAAATGCGCCAGGATGCGCGGCTGTCAAAGTTTACTTTGTATTGAAAGAGTGATTAAAATGCTGGACAAATGTTGTTTGCCATTAATTTGCGCTAATTACCCTATGAACTTATAGACATATATTTTGCAACATACACAAAAACATGCTGACGCTTGAACACAACACCAAGACCTGGCGCAGTTAATTGTTATGCAAAGCCCACTCAAAGGCATAAACGATTAGGAAATCGCATAAAGAGCGACAAAGCATTTTAGGCATAAATATGTAAATAAATTTTGCTTTGGAGTGCGACTGCCTTAAGCTATGACTTAAAAAGGCGTTAAAATTTGCTACAGGCCTATTTGGGTTAAGAGATTTCCCAATAAATTTGTAATAAGAGGCGAGGAGCTGTGACAGCTTTGTCGTTTACAGTTATGCGTAGTCGCTTTGAACTTTTTATTGCTTGTTTGCTGTGCTTTCAGGCGGCAATTTATTTGTGTGCCCCCAAAGTCCCTTCCTCACAAAAAGCTGAGCTCTGGTGGCAGTAACAAATTACTGGTAATTCACACAACTAATTCTTTAAGACACTTGGAAAATCATCAATGCGGCATTTTATTGAGAGATAAGCAATACGCGGATTGTGTATTTGAATAGAAATACATTTCATTGATACCGTATATATATATATGTATATAGATAAAATATTGAGTATAATGCTTTAAGCCATTGCAAGTGGGCAGTGGGCGATAGAAGAGTCGTAGACACTGATGATGTAGCAATGGGCACTGCTTTAATACATATTTAGCTATGGACTTACGATTGTAGAGTGACAGTTTAAATTTAAATAATAAGTGAGTGTGTGCAATTTTTGTAGGAGAATTTTAGCCTTAATGTGGTAAAAAAGTAGTTTAAAGTTCTGTCATTCATAATCCTGTAGTTCATAAAAAAATCAAATTACACTCATTGCTCTGCCTATACACCTTTCAACCTTGTTTTGTTTCGAGGCCGACCTAAACTCTATGCGGTTTCATGGGGACGGCATCCGGCCACAGTGTGACTCCACACTGAACTGAATTTTCAATTTTACTTGCCTTTAGGTTTAAACCACAGCCACCACAAATCTCTCCAAAGGACCAAACTCAATAAAAGACTGCTCCCTGTCGTACCAGACTTAAGTCTCCGCTCAGACCTTGTAGCTTTTGCCAGCTGAGCACCCATCTAACTCAGGAAAAGCAGGTAACTTCAACAGTAGATTGTGAACGAGGAGGTATTGAACTGTTCGCATGTGTTCTACTGCTGTATAGCTGGAACATTGACCAATCGTCACAAACATTGTAAGATAGAATTTTACCGGATGACGACTGAAATAGCTGTTGGAAGAAAACGAGTTGAAAATATTTTTACACTTCCTTCTTGATTTTTTGTGTTTGCGTGACCAAGGCCTAAACACTTAAGAGCTCACATTTTCTGGCGTCTCGCCGAACTAGTGGTGTTATAAGTCGGTACTGATCATCTATATACTTATACAGACTTATAACAGCTTCACAGAGGACTGCATATAGTTGTCCAGTTGTGCTGCTTGGATCACTCAACGAACCTAACCTAACATAAAAAAGAATAAAATGTAATAACTCCTAGTTTCCTAGCTATCTGAATAACTGAATAGGATGTCATTACTTTTTGGATTATGACTGAGATCTGCCATTGGAGTGCTTACTCTATTTTTCTAGTATCTCTCAAATTTTAAACGTGTTGAAAAATTAAAAAAAAAAAACCTGTCGAAACAAGTTTCATCAACATCTTTTGGCGCTACTGCTCCTTGAGAGTTTTGGAACGCTGCACATACAACCTCCAAAATTCTCGTTCATTTTCTTCTTTATGTCTGCCTCGACATCGTCAACCGATCTACCTTTTACTCTAGTGTTGAATGCTGGGGTCTTCTCAATTTTCTTTAACGATCTCTTGTCTCTCCACTATCTTAACATCGCTAAGACATCTCAGTCTCTGCGTTTTGTTAAAGGGTTTAACATTTTCACCTTTTATAAGTTTTTATAGCATGGTCTAGCTCATTGTTCCATCTTATGCGCAACTCGCCATTATCCTTTTTTGCTTCAAAGATTTACAATTTAGTTTTGTCCCATTCGAGTGGTGTTCATTATTCTGCTCCGTAGCATAATTCTGGTCAAATGATTATTTTGTGTAATGTCAGTTTCCATTGCCTACTGAGCAGTTTTAATTCGAACGGTTTCATTGGGGATCCATTTAATTTTCATTCATATGACCATTGGCGTTTTGTGTTCTTTATTAGATACTCAGGTTTGTGGAGTTATAGCTATTGATGTCGAAGCCCAAAGCACAAGGCCAAAACGAGTTTACTTTTTTCATATTAATTAAATAATAAAAAAATTAAATATTTCTCATATTTGTTTGATAAGAAAAAGTATCCAAAAACAGTTTATTTTCCTTCGATATGTATTTCAACCTTGCTGCTTGAAGTTGTTCCAACAACATCTTTACTTCAAATAATACTAAATATACTAATAAATGATGCTCGTTCCTCCAAAAAAAGACAGATAATCAGTTTACCTAGGCAAAGTCGGCTTAGTGCTATGTAACAGATAAGGCAACTTAAGCGCCTCTACTCTAGCAGTTTTATTAAGCTCGACGGATTAGTAATTTCATCTTTAGCTGCTGTGTTGTTTTTAGGAAGACTCTCGAAAGTACATTATGACACAGAAAAAAAGTTCACTCAATGCTGCCAATAAGTAATAAAGCTATTTGAAACATAGAAAATAAACAGCGACACGACAATAAAGCTCCTTATAAGTAGTTTAGAGTAAGAGAGTAACGTTAGTCATTGCTGATGCTTTCTAGTTTAATTTCCTAGCGATACGTAAGCAATCTTTTTTACACATTATTTTACTTAAAGAACCTGTCTCTAATGACTCAAGCAGCCTTCAAAGACGCTTCCTAGAAATTATTTTCTTTCCTTAGAAATCTGATTAGTTATTCATGCATGCCTGTATGTAGATGAAAGTACCATTAAGACCCTAGCAGCTCATTAGTGTTGAATGCCTAAATCTTCGCACAAAATCGGTTTATGCCTTGGCGCCAACGTAGTATATGTGCGTATGCCTGTCTATAAACTGTAGTTGTGTGATCTGGCATTTAGGTAACAAATAAATTCAGTTCAAGGTTTCTCCTATTAGGAATTACCAAGTATGTCGCACTTTGCTTTCATTTGTGTGCGCGTGAATAACTGCCTGCGTAAATTAATTGTGGCATTGCGCTAAATAATTGCCTCTGGTCGGGATATACGCGAAACTTTAGCTACTCTACTTTTCCACATGCCTCGAACTAACCTTAGCATCAACTGTATGCTATACAGTTAGTAAATATTGCAAGTATACGTGCATCTCTTATATATGCTTGGTTGCGTCTGCGGCCGCTTCATTATTCAACTCTAAAAGCGTATATTCATTAGTGTTTGTTGTTTGTTGGTATAATTTAATTAGTCTTAATTTGATAATTGAAAGATTGCGCAAACACAAACACGCACTAACACACATACTTGCATTTGCAAGCGTGTATATGGTTACTGCCATTAGTTTGTATCACTTGTGGCTGTAAATTTAATTTTATGGTGTGTGATTTTAGGCGCTGAGCCCCAATAGCCGCCTGCCTAGTTTGCAGATTTTAATTTCGTAATTTCTTGTTTTAAATAATAATAATTATAAGGTAATGTGATAACGGTTAATGAGGGCGAACCCGTTGCTTATTGAGTTATAGTTTTAGAGGGATGTTGGCGAAATTTTAAGAGGCTTACGCGAGATTGGTATACAAGTTGGGGTCGTTCAAGCCACGAAAGTAGATTTAGGTAGTAAAATTTGAGGAAAAACAAATAGTTTCAAGAGAAAACTTCCAATAGCAAAACAATGTGGTTTTTTTTGAGGTCAAGATTCTGACATGTCATTTGAGTGCGCTGACAATTTTAGGAATCTGCGACATAATTCAGTTATATGCTGATTAACAAATGTTGACTCTTTACGCAGGAATATATTATTTTGTTGAAATAATTAATATGATGAAAAATTTATTCATGAATACTCCTTAAGTTTCGAAAAATTAAATAAATGCATGAAATATGGATTTCCGCCTAAAGATATGCTACAAATTTAAGTTTTTCTCTTTGGAAAAACATGACCATGGACAGATCAATATGCTGCTTCCACCGCAAAGTGGAATACAGCTTGAAACCAAGATATTTGACCATATTAGTTATTTCTATCTCCCTGCCTTCGCGGGTTAGGTTTCCAATGCCTGGGTAAACGGGACGATGGTCATATTCAAGGATTTGATGTCCAACTCTACACCATGCCTTGGTTAGGCCAAGTCCCCTTTTGTTGGATATCGCAGAGGATGTCATAAAATTTTACTCTGGCTATGAAAACAAAAACACAAGTAGTTCGTCCACGTCAAGGCTTTACTACGGGGGAGATAGCTCACCTCCCTGTGGACAGTTTCTTGTAGAACCGAGGTGAATACTGGTATCTCTTATTGTGTGAAGGATTTAACCAATAAATAGTCCTTCGTATCTACTTTCGGTATAAAGGGCAGTAGAATCTCTCTTGCAAAATTGCTGGAAAGATGCTTTATGCCTCCGGATACTTGAATTTTGCCTACGAAGCCGTAGCACACCTCACTGAGTCTACAGAAACAGTTGTCTTGCGACTATCCGATCTATTCGATATGGCTTGTTTTCGGCTATAGGTGGACACTGGTCTTCCTTAATTGTCTCCGTGAAATGTGCATGCAGTGTCCTCCACACTGGCCGTATAGGTCCCGTCACATCTTTTAATGGCTAGTACTGTGACAGTCCCACCCTTAGCCAGAGCCTTGTGCACAGAAATTCTTGACACTTTTGTGTTTTGCATACATAATCTCCTGATTAAAAGTAGTTAAGTTGCTTTTATACTCCTCCCAGTTGCCAGTACGTTTGGCTTTGTTAAAGAGTTTATGTACCTTTGACCTGAGTACTGAGAAACACACATTAAGGCTCTAAGCTCTATTAGCCCGGAATAAAAATTACTCTATGGCAACAGCTTTTGAATTTTTTGGTATACTTTTTCAGCTGACCCAATGCCACCAGCAACCGTATTCATTGGCGATAAATATTCTGGAATAGTTGTAATTGTGTCATGTTGAACAGCAACGTGAACAACTTTGCCAACATAAACACCCGCGTTAAACAAACAAAACAAAGCGCATGCAGGGACACAGATTTAAAACAATTATTACACATATATGTATGTACATACATATGTTTAGTATATATATATTGTTTGTACTCTTACACCAACAGTGATACTAATATGCTTGTAGGCAAAATGTGACCTTTTGAGCTGCACGCATAGAGAGCTGTGGTTCGAATTATAGCTGGTGCCTTTGTGGGTAGTTGCCTTGAACTTTAGACGTAAATATTGCCTAAAAATATGTCATGTGGGAATTTTTTTTCAGGAAGTTCTGACCAAGCGACAGTGTTTAACATTTTTAATAACTTTTGGCTTTATTTCGAATCATAAAAGTTATAAAAAATGTTTTTATTGTAAGTAGGTTGTAGCGTAAGTACTCAGTACTTAACGTTGTATAAAATTTTCTAACTCAGTACATGTTGGAAATTAGTAGTTGATAGAAAAAAAGACCTCTACTTGGATCAACGGTAATTACCAGTTGTCAAAGTGCTTCCATAAATGTGATTATCATAATTTGTACTGAATGGAAGCTATCCTATATTAAATATTCAAACAACAGAGTCATTATTGAAACGATATTGGGAGACAAGTAGCTTAAAAATCAGTTTGGGGATGAAGTGAAAATTCTCCAAAATTTGTATTTTGGTATTGATTAGTATTACAAAGTCAATTTTAGTACTTGAAGATATAAAGCATATTATAAATTTAGTAAATATTAAATTTTAGTATTAACAGATCTTGTACAGGTCAAATTTTAGTACTAAAAAATTTAGTACACATTTGATTGTAGTACTAGAAAATTTTGTACAGTTGGCGATTAGTATGATTAGAGTAAGTATATATTAAATTTAGTTTTAAAGTACCTACTAGAGACTAAATTTAGTACTGGCAGATTTAGTATAGATAACATTATAGTTCCAAAAAGTTAGTACATATTTAAATTTCATACTATTAGATTTGGTACAGATTAGATTTTAGTAGTAAAAGACAGTAAATTAGTACATACTAAATTTTAATAATAGAAAATTATGGACAAATTGGTTTTCAAGTTTTAGTACTATTAGATTTAGTATAGATTATGTGTATATATATTTGATAACAAAGGATTAAGTATAGATTGTATTTTGGTACTAGCAGATTTTGTACACATTAGATTTTAATACTAGAAAGTGTAGTATTTTTTAGAATTCAGCACTTTTAGATTTAGTACATATTAGATTTTGGTACTAAAAATTAAGTACAGGTACAGTTAAGGTTAGATATAAGTACTATTATATTTAGTATAGATTGGATTTTGATACCAGAAGATTAAGTATAGATTGTATTTTAGTACTAGAAGATTTAGTACAAATTAAATTTATTACAGATTATATTTTAGCAGTAGGAAATTTGGTACACTTTGAATTTTAGTTCAAGTAGATTTAGAACAGATATGATTTTAGCAATAGGAGCTTTAGTACCGATTTCAGCAGTAGAATGTTTAGTACAGACCAGAATTTTTTACCAAAAGATTTTGTACAGATTGGATTTTAGTACTAGGAAGTGTAGTATTATTTAGATTTTAGTGCTTATAAATTTAGTACAGTTTGAATCTTAATACTCTTAGATTTAGTACATATTAGATTTTAGTACTAAACGCTTCAGGACAGATTGATTTTTAGAAGAAAATTTAATACAAAAGCAATTTGGTACTAAAAGATTTTGCTTAGTTACTGCTTAATACTATTCGATTTAGTATATATATTGGAAATTTATACAAAAATTTAGTACAGATTGGATTTTTGTACAGTTTAAATTTTAGTACTTAAAAATGGTATTTGGTTGCCACATAGTACTATTAGATTAAGTATTATTGGAATTTAGTACATAATGGCTTTTAACACCAGCAATCTAGTTTTTGTACTAATTTTGTGTTGCTGAATAATATTCATCATATACATATAAAAATTTATCAAGTTATTTTAATTTAATAATTTGATTTAAAAATCTCCCTTCCAGTTCCAAATCGAAAATATGCTAAAAGTTCTTCTAAAATCGTAAAATTCCAGCAACGCGCAACTGTCAGTTTTCCGTCAGACCCTTTCGCATTTGTAACTAACCCAAACTGACACCATTAGCAATGCACAAAAACAACAACACTCGCTTATGTGCGAGCAAGCATTTGCCTAAAACTGCAAAAAACTTTTGAATATTTGAATATGTGGTTAACTGGCGCTTGAATATAAATTCTCGGCACATCCCAACATATTTTCGTACAACCACACGAACATGGTATGAATATAGCATAAAGAAAACAAGGGCGATGGGCGATGGGCGATGGGCGCTGCTAGACAACTTGCAGTTGTGGTTGTTGTTGTGCCGAATGACCAACACAATAACTGCTCGAAGCAATGAGATAACAATAGCTGAAAACACGATCATAACCGCAGACTCAAAGCAACAAACTGGTTAAACAAACACCGACGCACAAACACATATAGCGATGCAAGCAAAAGTAATTACACCAGCAACAATGATTATGTAAGCGCTGCGCGGGCGCAAGCATTTTCAGCGAATTTACGCAAAATTTTAGCCAAATTTGGTCAAATAATATGCAGCGACCCCTTTGTATGTATGTGTGTACAAATTATTTGTGTGTGTGTGTGTGTGAGGCGCATGTGGCCTTTTATGTGGCTGCCATAGTGATTGTAGTTGTGGTTGCATCAAGTTTGTTGTTTCCCGATATTTAGTGGATTTGTTGCCAGCATCTCTTGTTATTTTTGTTGTTGTGCATGTTTATGTTGCAAATATCGTGTAAATTTGGCAGAACTTTTAAAAGCATAGCAATGCTCTGCGTGTATGTGTGTGTTATGTATATGGCTTAGCGGTATTTAGTCGAACTCAAACAAATTGCAATGCAAAGCTTTGATTTCCAGCGCATTTAATTGAGCTGTGTAATGCCTTCAGCCTCCAGCTTAAAATTGCACAAGCAGCCAATTAAATACATTTTTTATATAATTCGTGTATATATTATTATTTATTTTATAATTTTTCTACCATTTCTTCACAGAAATATTAAGTTGCAACTGTGTTAAAGAGAAAGGTATGCTATATTGCAATTAATTTCCAATTTTTTTTTTTAATTTTGAAAATCCAAAATAAGAAAAAAGTTAAGTTTGGCTTCACTGAAGCTATAATACTCTACACAGTACACTTTTTATAGCTTAAAAGTGTATAAGAATATTTATATCTTGATTTTGGTCGGTATATTTATATGGTAACCATTTGCTGTAGCAGTTCGATATGTACAATATGTTCAAAGTTTATAGCGATGCCTTTGCACAAAATTCCTGCAAAGTTTCGTGAAGTTACCTGGACAAATGAAAAAGTGTGTCATACAAGCACTTGAAAGTGATCGGTCAGTTTGTATGGCAGCTATATATTATAGTACCCAGAGCTAAACAATATATCAGTAGATTGTAGGAATACCATTCGAAATTGTGTCAGCCAAATGGCTTGTCGATAACTTAGTAAATAAAAAAATTTTCCATACAAGGACTTTCGTTACTTTGATCAGTCTATTTGGCAGGCATATTCTAATATTATCGGTCTGATCTGAATAATTTATTCAGAGATTGCAGCAATGTCTCTGAAAAATATCTCTGCCAAATTTCGTGAATATACCTCGTCAAATAAAAAAGTTTTCTATACAAGGACAAGGAAGCTTGATCGGTCAGTTTGTATGGTAGCTATATGCTGTAGTGATTCGGTCTAAATAATTTCTACGGATATTAAAGCCTTGCTTTGCTCAGATATTTTCTACTGAATTTCGTGAAAATTTCTCACCAAATAAACAACTTTGCTATGCAAGGATTTGAGTCTCATTGGTCAGTTTGTATAGCAGCCATATGGTGCAGTCGTCCGATCTAAACCATTTTTTTGGAAATTTTGCGGATTTTTGAGATATTCGTAAAAATATACTGTAAAAACAAAAAAATTTTTCATCCAATATAAAAGTATGTGCGCAACATTTGAGGTGGATAACTCAAAAACTAGGAGACTATTTTGCGTATATACAGACGATTATTCAGAGAAACATAGCTATATCAACTTGACACGATACGATGAGCATTTAAATTTTTTTTTTAATAGTACAGAAATTATCTACTACTTCTGCTAAAATTAGTAAAAAATACTTATTTTTTATTAAAAAAAAAGCCTTATATCTACTTACTTACCGGCTACTCATTTCCTCTGTTGGCCAATCACCCGATCCCCAAGGCATTTCGGTTGTACCCAAAAGTAAGCCAAATATGAAACCGAAAAGTATCGATATAAACATGCCAGTAACGACAGTTATGAAACCAGTGCGCTAGAAAAAATAAAATAAAATCAAATATCAACAGAAGAACAAATATTCAATGGCCTTATGAAATAATGATGAGAAAGTAAAAAACAAATGATTTGCTAAACTATTATGAAAAAATCTGGTTTTAGATATTACAGTGCTCTGGCGCATAAAAATAACACTACTCAATAAATCTGAAGGAAAATTCGTGACTGATATACTGAAAGGTCTGCCGTGTATTTTAGGTGTCCTCAATATGAACTTGAGTTCAAAAATTTATCATTACGTGGCCTCCACACCTCTTGATACACAAGAAAGAGCCTGACGTATTTGGAAAGTTTTACTTCCATTTTCGGCATCTTTTTCTTAACTAGCAGCCAGACGAATATGTAATATTATTTTCGGTTTTAGCTACCCAAAATTAGCAAAAAGCAACCTCTGTCATCACAGTCGCGAAATGATTGTCAACTAGTGTAATTAAAATCACATTTCCCATCTTCAATATTTACTGGCAAACTCTCGCCTGATTGAATAAACAAGATTTCAAAAAAAGCACAAAAAAGTATATTTTTCTCTTATAACTCCTTTAAAAATCGCTCTTTGTAATGCATTGATGTCAGCGCATTCAAGTGAAGCAATTTGGCAAGATTGCATGTTGCTTGTCACTTTTTTTGCACTTTTTTGTGCTGTCAAATTTGCCCAGCGCCACCAAGTAACCATGTGTTGACAAGTTACTGACTTTATTTTGACATTTTTGTGCTAGTGTGGCAAGTGTAGTGAGCGCGAAAAACATGCGAGCGCACATATTGCTTTTAATGTTAGCGGCTAAGGGGGTTCTTATTAGGAGTGGATATACTATATAAATTCTAAATATATTTATACTTTCTGAATTGCCTTTATTTTGGAGACATTTTTGTATATACATATGTGCATACTACCATAGCTAAAATGAAATATTTTTAGAACCCTAAACTGTTTGAGCACTATGGCAGCAGAAGGGTGTGACAGAGGTAAGGTAATATCGTCCCTGCGGATAAACGAGTTAAGTGTTATATTGGCCCTTCTCCCAAGGGACAGCAAAAGTGTTAACTTCACCAAGAAGTTCGCGGTTACTCTTGGTAGCAGGACACCAAACTCTCCATACTTTTGGGAAGTTTACCACATTTTTCAGACAGCAGCCTTTGCTATAAATCAATGGAAAAGATGAGTCTCCAAAGTAACAACGTATAACCATTTTTAGCGATAGTGAAATGGCGCTTAAAACTATCTCCTGCAATGAGATCAAATCCTTACTGGTGCAGGAGTGTAGAAAACTACTGAATAGGAACGTAACCAAGTGAGCCTCATTTGGAACGAACTGAGCTCGCCATCTTCACAGTGTCCACTAGCATGGTATCACCTGAAACCTTCACTATGGTGGGTACCCTTACCGTAAAGGAGCTGCTTTGTAAGGAATAAAGGGTACGCAGACAGAGTTATTGACTCCAAGGCAGGCGCCATTACAAGTTGCTTATGGGTGATTAGATCCTTTAAAGGTTTAAATCTGTAATCAACCTCCCAAGTGTGATTTTCGTGATGAAATATTGTCAAAAGTAGTAAAACCATCGTCCGCGTCCTACTTATTCTCATACTTATACTTATACTTATACTTATACTTATACTTATGCTTATATTTATACTTATACTTATACTTATACTTATACTTATACTTATACTTA
>NW_017535518.1:1737257-1758729 GCF_001853355.1 Bactrocera latifrons | reverse complement strand
ACTTATACTTATACTTATACTTATACTTATACTTATACTTATACTTATACTTATACTTATACTTATACTTATACTTATACTCATACTTATACTTAAACTTATACTTATACTTATACTTATACTTATATTTTTTACTACAAAGTATTAAGAACAGCCCTAATAGCGATAAGTTTCTACTCGAAGCATCACTAGCGTTCGAAAGGAATGCGTCGTTTTATTAGAATGACAGCCAGCAATGTAAAGGGAATTACAAACACGCATTGTTGGCGCGAATAAATACTTGTGTGTCTATTAAAAAAATGTGATAACGCCAATGGCGACAGTGGCGTACAAATAGGGAAAGCAGAATTATAAATATAAAATTTTGAATAATTTTTCGTAAAATCTAGCAAAGAATAAAGAAGACATACAAGTATGTGTCACTTGAAAGGAACTTATGGGGAGCGTAAGAATGTCAAACAAAGAAGTTAATATGTGTAACGAAGCATACCACTAGGCGCATATGTAAATGTATTGCTGCTGGACTTGAACTGATTTTGATTTAGCCGTTTTCACTGCTGCTGAGTGCCTGGCAGTGAAAGCCGCCAAAAACAGCCGCCAGCCACATGAGCGCTTGAAAGACACCACAAACATGCTCGCATAACTGTGTGATTGTATGTGTGTGACATTTTAACCCAAATTTTGACGCCAACAACTGCATTTGAAAGATGACAATGCCATCAGCGCAATTTGCGCAAGAGCTGCAACAACAATAACAAAATGAGATATAAAGAAAAAATGCGCTGCGAAATTCAGTTTGAATAAATAACTGTAAAAGCGGCAAAAGAAGCAGAAGCACATGTACGATTGTTGCTGTTGCTAAGATGTGGCAGTTAAAACGCTTTTTTCTTCGACTGCATGACAGCGGCAAGTGGCGTATATAGCTACTCTATATATGTACCCACACTCACAGCTCCCATATGCGCTCGCTTGAAGGGTTTTCGCAAAAAATATATATTTGTTGTATTTCTTTTACATTTTTGCCTGTCTTCCTCGCTTGTTGCTGCATTTTATTGCTACGCTGTGTACATTTCAATGCGTTTGCCGCAAATTTTTTAGCGCTTTCGGTTTTGCGTTGTCACTACACAACATGACACACGCCAACGCATGTTTTCCGCTTCCATGCATCCCTGCATTCCGCATTCAACGCAGTGACTGTTGACTCAACCGGCGCTGCTGTTGGTTGGCTGAAGCAGCGCGTGCGCGCATATTTTCGCGTAAATGCACTTGAAAAGCTGTCAGTTGCATGCAACATACATTGCTAATAATAACACTTGTAAACGCATGAAGAGCAGCAGTTTTTTCCCCCGTTGGCGGAACAGCAAAGAATTTCGGAGAACAATGCGCTGTCATGGAATTTTTATTTATACACAAACATATGTTAATATTTTGTACAGTTGTGTGGGATTCTGTTTTTTCTATGAAACACATAGTCATAAATGTTAAAAGCAAATAATTTGTGACACTTTGTTGTGTTTAGAAGTTGGAAAATCGTAACTTAATTTTAGTTTTTTTCGAGATAGGAATTAGTTTCTTTTTTCACATGGAATTCATTCCGCTCTTGAGATCTTGTAATATCAAAAACCAGTTGCGCCAATATACCAGGTTGTTCAATATGTTTCGTCGTTTGATAGGAAAATAGCAATTTTATGATTCAAACTACACTTTATTATTTAGTATAATCTCCCTGAATATTCATACACTTGCTCCAGCGATCCTCCAATAAGTGGATCCTATCTCTGAACTGAGAATCTAGAAGATATGCAAAATGCATTTAAAAAGCCGAAGGGCTCTTCTTATGATGAAAATTGCTTGCCACGCATATATTTTTTGAGTTCTGGGAACAAAGGGAAGTCGTTGGGGGCCAACTCTGTTGAATACGTTGGATGCTCAGGAATTCGAACTTTAATTCAAGTATTCGAATTGATTGTCAAAATGTTCTTGTGACACGATGTATTGTCCTGATGAAAAAGCACTTTTTTCTTCTGCAAACCGGGGTTTTTCACAAGTTTTCACCTTCATCTTGTCCAAAAGGTTGCAATAATATTCAGAGTTAATTTTTGTTACCACTTTGCAAATAATCTACAAACCGAATTTCTCTCGCATCCCAAAAAAACTGATGCCATAACCTTCCTGGCCGATTTCCGGACACGACCTCGTTTCGAAACTAAACAGCAGGTTCATACCACTCTTTAGCCTCCTTTTTTGCTTCAGATCATGGTGATAGACCCAAGAGTCATCAGTGTTGATGAATCGACGCACAAAATCCACTTTATCCCCTTTAAAACGCTCCAAATGTTAATGAGAAAGCTCACACTATCTAATGAGGTGTGTAGAATCCGTACTAAATCTCTCTCAGTCAATCGACGATTTTCCAAAACCAATAACCCTGTATTTTGGTTATGATTTTCCGTGCTAAATTTCTTCAATATATCCAGTCAAATGGAAAAGTTTTTCATATAAGCAATTAATTCCAATCATTGAGTTTTTATGATAGCTACAAACTCTATTGGCCCGATTTAAGAAACTCCTCCGGAGATAACATTGTTGCAATGATAAATTTCGTAAATATAGATTACAAAACAAAGGTTTCCATATAAGGTGACATTGTATTTATTTTGAAAATTCTTTATTTATTCTTCCAAATCAATTTCATCCCTTTCAAAGTAATCCCCACTAGATGTAGTACATTTTGCCAACGCATTTTACAATTTTCGAAACACTGGCTATAGTCACTTTCCGTAATGGCTATCAGTTCCGTCTTCGCTGCTGCTTGAATATCGTATAAAACCGGTTTCCCCGGAGCGGTCTTTTAAGCTTGGTGAACAGCCAGAAGTCGCACGGCGCCAGATCAGGTGAATACGGTGGTTGCGGAACGATATGGATTGAGTTTTTGTCGCCATGATCATTTAATGCAAATTTTTAGCTCAACAAATTTCGACATCGCACTTTTTGCAGCTTACAAAACGACACGTATCTCAAACACTAATGAATATTTTGACATGAAATTTGACATAAATGTGACTGACGGTACTATATACAAAAAAAAAAGAAATAGTTCTCCAAATATTTCGACGCGCAGTTTAAATTCAAATGTAACCTTAATTTTTGGGTCTCAGAAAATAGCAGTGAAATGCTAATTTTTTGATTTCATGCTCATGTGAGTAAACCCCTTTAACAATTGAAAATGTTTAGGAGCGCTTTCAACAAATTATCAAGATGCACACCTAATATAAAGAAAATTTTTTGTTAGTAGCACATTTATTTTTTTTGAATAGTCGTACTTAAAAATTCTTCTTCTTCTTTATTAGCGAAGACACTCGGTAATTATAAATTAAGTTTAGTAAATCAAATTCGGAATAACTAATTTGTAAAGACTTTGATTTATGGTATCTAGAGAAGCTATTGGGATTGTCTCAGTATGAAATTTTGAAAATATTTCGGTGGGTCACACTGAGACGATCCCTTAAAAATGTACTTCCCATAATCCAGTGGCGTAGCTACAAGTTCGGGCGAACGGGCACAAGGATGTTCTGCCGCCCCCCTTCATCCACCTACCTACAAGTTTCATACAAAATATCATCGATATTAAGTATATAAAATTTAGGAACTAAAAGCCACGCAAATTTTGAAGTTCCAAAATTCACGCAATACGGTTTTTGAAGAAATTGATAGTAAATTTACAAATCATCTTATTAAAAGCCATAGAAAAAACCCATTTTCGACCTATATCTTGTACACTTTTGACACAATTTGCAGGCATTTTTGCCCGATTTACAGTTTTTATATACCATTTTGGAGAAGTTTGGAGAAATAAAAGTATTTGTTCCCAGCATCTTTAAGCTCTGTCACAATTTTTCAGAAAGATATAAGCCAAAAGATATCAGACAAATTCAATGACTGAAGAGTATTCGAGTAAAAATCTTTTATAATAAATTTTTTAAAAAAATTGTTGAAGTATTTTTCGGAATATTAAAAAACAGCGAAAATCGTTTTGCCGCCCCCAAGATGTTGCGACCGGGGCAACGGCTCCCTTTTCATATCAAAAAAATCCCTGCTCTCTCTCTTTTCTATATCATCACTATATGCTCAGCCTTTATCAGTTGCTTATGAGATTACCTTGATTTCGACCAGTTACTCTGCCTTTTTCCCGTCGATTTAATCACATTTCACTTAAAAGCATTGGATTGAAGCAATTCAGAATACTGTTTCTCAGTCTTTCAAACTCACTTCAATCATCAATATTTTAAAGGGACTATATTTAAAGGTACTTTCCACATAATGTGTACTTGTGCTCCCCATAACGAATATACTATCTGCTTCTCCCACATTTTGGCCATATGCCTTTTACTTTTGCCAATAAAACTTTAATTTTTCTGCTTAAAAGGCTTTGTAGCCCTCGAAATGTGCTTTTGCTATTCTTACTGTTTCCAGCTTTCATGAATGCCTTTGCGTCACATTAAAAATCTTCCCATCTAAGCAATAAATGTGTGTCAACAGACTGCAACGATAAGCTCCCCTAACAGTTGGCGAGCGCAGAGGTATTTTCGCCCCTGCTACCGCCGCCGTAGCGGTGAAGGACGGTTGGCTAAGTTAAGGCAAAGGCATTTCCTTCACTTTATTACTGCTTTCGCAATTTACAGTTTCTACTTTCCAGTGCGTCAAGTACATTTCCGACTTCATTTACTTTCACTTAATTTTTGCGACTAACTACTTATTTACGACTTGTGGTTGCCTGTGCGCTGTGTATGTGCCGCACACCTTTGGGGAGTGTTGATATTTATATACGAGCGTTTACCTCCCACTACTCACACGCTCAGCTAGGTAAATGAATGAGCGAAGTTGGAGCAGCAGCGATGGCAGCGCCATCTGCTTAGTTATTACAGCATTAGCCCGACTGATTTCAAGCGACAACTTGCTGATTTTGCATAAATGCAGAAAAGCAAAATGTGCCAGCGAAGGACCAGGACGTGCCAACTGACGAAGTAGTGCATTGTGTGTGTATGTGTAGGTAATATACAGTATCTCGCAAAGTGTTGTACAAACAGCTGTTGCAGTGTTGATTTGTGGATCTTTTATATAAGACGCACCTTAATATATATCCATCAATGTCCTTCTCTCAGCTGACAGCTGCTTTCATTAGCTACTTTACTTTCTTCTGTTTCTTTACACCTCGTTTTAGTTGTTGTTGTTTCTTAATTAGCTACATACCCCACTGAGCTGAGCGCAACTTGATGGAAGGCGTTAAGCTTGCTGTATTTTATAATATTAATAAAAGTAGTTATAAATGCTAATGAGCGTAAGGATTCTGAGGTAATCGTAGGCAAATAATAAGCAAAGTGTAAAATGTGACAATGAAACCAAGCATGAAAGTGGTCTTACGAGCAATTTTCTGCAAGATAAACAAAGCTGTGATTAACTAACTGTTTAATAAGGGTTTGTCGGAGATGTCATCGAAGTTTTTGAGTAACAGCGTAAGGAAGTGTGAGAAGGAGAAGTTGTTTGATATGATTTGTATGATAAAAGAAAAAATGTTGTAAAATATCTCAGTTTTTCATATTTTATTAGTATTATTAGTTTAGCCATATAATTCTTAAAATTATTCATCGATATTGTGTACTACGTAGGCAATAGCAAAAGAAAGCGTACCATTTTCTTTGAAGCTTGGATGAAAGTGAAAGTTTTGTTTGCACTGAAGTACATTGCTGCCTTTTAAATGGCCGACTAGCTTTCTTTTAAAGTGTTTAAGCTTGACTTCTAGTTGTAAAGTATTATTTGGATTCTAAAATCAAAAGCCGGTCTACAGTTAGTTATGCCTTCCCTTAACTAGAAGACGCACACCTAATACATATGTATATGAAAATTCAGGTCTAAGATTTATTTTGTGTTTAGTTTTAGCAAGAAAATTCTTATACTGGCTATGTCAGTTCCTTTTTACTATACCAATATCCTAAAAGTATACTAAGCTTAACATGTAATATGTATAAAATCATTCAAAAAGTGGCCTATAATTAGGTATGCGTTCGCTTAATTAACGAAGGCACACATCCAATACCAAGAAGGTAATGAATTTTAAGTTCTCCTCCGATTGTATAGATTTCTTAATGCAAACTAATGTTGAGATAAAAAAATAAAAATAAAAACGAATCGGCTTGGTCTGTGCGCGCATTTTAATGAACCAACCAGAGCCAAATTTGATCAGAAAGTATAGTAAGTTAATTGTTTTCAACCAAGAAAACAATAATTTAGTAAGATTTATAAGGATTGAGCTTTAAGATTTTTTTTTTTTTTTTTTTTTTTTTTGTGGTAATAAAGTTTCTACACCTATTTAACTTGGCATCACGTGTCGTCAAATCATAAATTTTACACACTTTATGAGACTGTGTGAAACCCTGAAAATTTAAATTTGTTTACATGACAAATATAATAAAAGTATGCTACTTTTTACTTCTAGTATTATATGTATAATATCTTTCAAAGTTTAGTCTAAAATCAGGGTCTTCTAAAATAATATTCGAAGTCGTACACTTATAGTAAATTACTTTTTTAAACCAAGATATTCCTAAGTGTTCTCAAATTTCTTATTTTCCCAATATTTCTTCGAATGTAAGCAGTTCCTTAATTGTAGGAAATAAATACCATAAAATAATTCAAGCAAAATTATCAAACATAATACTTGATTTCTTGTGCGAAATGTTTAAAAATGCAACTATAGAAACTGCAATACGTTCCTGAATCGGTATATCATATCCACTTCTAACAAGTACCTTTAAATCTAGTCCCTTTAATATATCGCTCCAGTGAAGTGCTCTGAATCGAAGTGTGATTGAATTGACCGGAAAAAGGCGCAAATGGTAGCCGAGAGCAACTAATAAAGGCTGAGCATATAGTGAACTGATAAAAAGAGTATATACAAAAGAGACAGAGCAAAAAATGTTTATACCCTGAACAGGGTATATTACGTTTGTCACGAAGTTTTTAACACCCGGAAAGAAGCGTCGGAATCAAGCTCATAAAGTATAAATATAAATGATCAGTACGTTGAGCTGAGTCGATTTAGCCATGTCCGTCTGTCAGTCTGTATATATACGAACTAGTCCCTGTAAACGTCATTAGCTCTTCAAGAATCGGCTCATTTGTCGGCACTGCCGATATCGGACCACTATAATATATAGTTGCCATAAAAACTGAACGATCGGAGTCAAGTTCTTGTATGGAAAACTTTCACATTTGCCAATTCATCATCACATAATTGGGCACGGGTTATTTTCTAAGAATGTTATTTTCTGTCAATGTTATCTCCGAAGAAATTGTTCAGATCCGTTAATTATAGCATACTCGTATAGTTGCCATACAAGCTGCATGACGATATATCTTCTCGAAATTTGGTATAAATTATTGCTAATTGAAATAATGGAATATCGAAAGAAATTGTTCAGATCGGCTTACTATAGTATATAGCTGTCATACCGAACGATCAAAATCAAGTGCTTGTATGGAAAACTTTCGTATTTGACGTGGTATCTTTACAAAATTTGACATGAAATACTGCTGAAGTAATAACATAATCTTCGAAAAATTTGTTCCGATCGGAATACTACAGCATATAGCTGCCATAAAAATTGGACACATAGTTGCTAAAATAAATGCACCTATGAAGGGTATATTAGCATCGGTGCAGCCGAAGTTAATGTTTTTTCTAGTTTTATGTGAAATTATCTAGCAGACAATTTTCCGTTTAGCTCCGCTTGTGTTAATCTGACTGACAGTTTCTTCAAAATCCACAAGAAGCCTGAGGTTCTTGTATTCATTTCTCATTCAATTGCCCAAAAATCAAAGAGCGTGAAGAAATTGCATCATTCTTGTGATATATGACATTTTTTTTTTTTAATTTTGGTCCTTTTCTTGGTCATAGTTTTTGCAACAAGAATTTTTAAAATAAATCATCAATATAATAAATAATTTAATTGATGTGTTTGTTAGGCAATTCTCAAAGAAGAATATGTACAAAATGGTGGACTTATGATCTTAACTTATAACTTCTGTTAAATTTTATCTAGCAATTTCAATGCTTTCTTTAAAATTACTGATAATTTTTCTTAGTTTAATGGTCACTAGTATAAACTGAATTATAACATGAACCTACAATTTTTATTTTTTAAATCTTCAATGCACTCCTCATATATTGTAGTACTACAAATTAGTACTCTTCAAAGACATAAGTGAATCTATTTTTTACCCTCCAGCGAATCCCAATAAATATCATAATTAACCCATTTACTTATAACTTCTTAAATAGCTCAACTTATAAGCACTGTCTGATTAACTTTCACTCTTTTTATACTGAAAGCTTATGTACTTTTGAGTGGTCAACAGCTGCAGCTCAGTCGGTGTAACGCCAAGATAAACAGCACACTTAACACCATTTACAGAGAATCAAACATAAATCCGCGTATAAATTAAAATTATATATTATACTTGTAAATAAATATGTTAAATGTAAAAATAAATGCTTTAATTGTGGCATGGTCGACGGTAGTTACGAGTTTGTTAACCATTTTATGAGTTACCTGGTAAATTTAGCGGAAATTGTAAACCCTATAAAGAGCTTAAAAACTTCAATATTTCATAAACACAATCAGCTGAATCGGCATCCCTGAAAATTTCGGAATTCTTAAAGTAGTCTAGATATTTTAAACTTAAAAATTTACAATTTTTGAGATTAATAATTTTTCGTAAACTTTCGGTAGTTAGATAATACTCCAAAAATCTTAAATTTAGAATATTAAAAAAATATTTAATTTAGTAACCTACTGGATCAAGAATTGCTTAGAAATTTTCTAGTATTTTGTCTTTAAAAATTAGCATTATAATATTTTAAATCTTTGCAAAAATATACACCGAAAATTTGAGGATTTTAATAGAAATCTAGAAATTTTAAATTAAAAAAAAAAAATTCAATAGTTTCAGAAATTATAGTCTTTTAAGACTTGATAACTTTCGGGATTCCGAAAATTATCTAATTCTTTTTTAAATTTTGATTTTAATTTTAGAATTTATACCTACCGGAAAATTATATAAATTATACATATCGGGAAATTTCGAGATTTTTACAATTTTTTTCTAGCAGTTTTAAATTTTTAAAATTATAATCTTTTAAGACTTGCTAACTATCGGGATCCCGAGAATTTTCGTGATTTTTTTAATATCTTGCTTTTAGGATATATACTTTATAATCTTTTGAGGCTTTCTAACTTTCGGGATGCCGGAAATTTTCGGGATTTTTGTAACAGTCTATTAGTTTTCAATTTCAAACATTATAAATTTTTTAGGGATAAGCACTTTTACATCCCCGAAATTTGTGGGATTTTCAGAATATTGGAGATCTAATGACTCCACAAATTTACGTATAATCTTTTGAAATTTAATAACCTACGGGATCTCGGAAATTTTCAGGATCTTCCGAATATTATAAATACTTTGAATTTCAGACATCAAGTTTTATAATAACAGAAATTACAAATTTGGGACCCCGAGAAGTTGCTGAGACTTGATGACTATCGGGATCCAGAAAAATATCTGGATTTTCATAATGGTCAAAAGGTTTTATTCTTAGGATTTTCAGAATATTTTAGTCTATTATATATATACCATATAAACTTTTAAAGCTCAAAAGCCTTTTAAATCCCGAAAATTTTCGTGACTTTCAGCATAATCTAAAAATTTTTAATATCAGAAAATTTTTCAATTCCAAAAATTATAATCTTTTAATACTTATTAGTAATACAAATTTCGGGATACTGAAAATTTGCTTTCCGTAAATAAAAAGGAAAAAAAATTATATTACTTTTTGTTGCTATTCGAAAATTTATATAAACGAAATATCAAGGGCTAACATCAACCGCAGTTTTAAATTTAAAAATAAAAGTAGTACTTCTAGTACTATATAATTTTATCCGAAATTCATATTTCGTACTACAAACTTCAATGATTTAAGTAAACAATTTCTTAAACTCTTGCACGCTTTGTCAGAATTCATTTTAAATTATGTGTGCACTCACTTATGTACTTTACTATACAGTTATGTTGCACCTATCAATGAGTGTGAGTCCCGTGCGGTCAAAAGTTCAAGCAAATTATCGTGAGCCAAAGCGTGTGTGCCTTCAATGCGGCAAAGTAAATTACACATTTTTAATTGGAGTGTACATACCTGGCTGTCTGCCACTCGACGTGCTCCAAATTAAAGCAATGTAACTTCATACACTCGCATATTCTACACTTCCTCTTTGCTGAATTCCTCACTTTCGTTTTACTCTGCATCGCTGGGCAGCGCAATATAGCTTTCGCTTTGCCGCTATGCTTAAACTATTACTCCAGCCTATTCACAACACACTAATACATTTTTTAGCATATGCTTGTAAGTAATTCAACTTCTCTTTTTACTCGCATTTATTCACACTCTCAATCTACTCCAGTTACTTGCGCTGCTGATGAAGTGCTTGGCTTGTACTTATCACGAAGCGGTGACTTTGCGCGCTGAACCACGCTGCAACTTCATTTGCAACCTACTTGTTAAGACTTGAGGCATGCCACATACAAACACACATATACTTAAGTGTGTGTGACTGTGTGGGGAAGAAAGTTGTGGCGGTGGGCAGACATGTGCTGCATAAAAGTAATGAATAGATTTACTGCTGTATGTAGCACCTAACGGTAATGCTTTCTTACTTGCACATTCAATGCAATTCAATGCACGTCTGCTGTGCACACACACACACACACATACACACCAATGCATTTACAATGTTCTTCGTTTGCGTGGCTTTGCAAGGCTTTCAATGCAAATAGATGTGATTGCATTCAGTTTATTTTTCAAAGGTGTTCTGCTGCTTTATATATTTTTAATATTCCACTTTCATTTTACTCGCACGTTTTGTTTTTGCCTGTATTTTTTAAATTTTCCTTTGAATAAAGATATGTGTGTGTGTGTGTGATCCAGACATGGTCTGCTCTCAGTCAATAAGCTTAGAATATAAAGACTGAAAAATAGCTTAATTCAAGACATATTTTCAATAATTTTTTTCTCAGGAATGAAACACATATACATACACTATGTATAGTACATATGAATGTGAAGAAATTGTTGGTAGCTATTTGGTAGATTTGGTGTTATTAACTCTTAGCATTATTTAAATAAAAAAGTGATGGCAGAAAACTCAAGTTTGTAAAACTTTAATATTCAGGACTTTTTCGAGATCCCGTTCAAGTTTCGGGATCCCGAAAAATTTTATAACAATTTTAGTAAAATAATTTTTCAAAGTTTAAAGCCAAGTTTTAAGAAAAAAATTTTAAAATACTGAAAACTTCAAACAAGATGTCGGGATCTCGAAAAGTTTCAATTCACACCCTTCATCTAAGCCAAATTTTAAGTTAAATTGTGGTCAAAAGTATATAACTTCCAACAGTATTTAAAAAACGAAAAAACAATGTATCAAAGTTTAGGAAATAAGTTAAAAATCCCAAAAAATTCGGGAGCCAGAAATCTGTTGATCCACACTTTTCATCTAAGCCAAATTTATGCAAATTCGTGTTCAAAAACTTATAACCACAAAAAGTTTTTAAAAAAAAATTCTGGATATTCTGTATTAACAATTTTAAATTGGAAATACATATAAAATTCTTTGACTAAATAGTTCAAAATTTCGGGCAGAAAGTTTACAAAAGTGTACGCTTTCACTATAGACTATTAAAAAAAATTTTCTATAACAACTTTAAAAAGTCGGAATGTTTTACAAAACAGAAACTATTCGGGATCCCGCTTAAAGGAAACTTTAATCTAACTGTTAGATAAAATCAAAGTTATAAGCTATTTTGAAATCCCGAAAATTCATCATTAAATTTCGGGATCCCGAAAATTGCAAAACTAAGCTAAACCCGCTACTTTTATCGATTTTTCTTAAATTAGTTTCTATAATAACTACGCTAAGTAGTAGTATTCTAGAAATAGTCTTTAATTTCAAGAGAAATTTATATTTTTAAAAACCCTTCGGGAATTCTGAAAAAAACGAAAAGTAAAAAAAGCAAGATTGAAAATTTGCGTTTCCATATTTTGATGATAATTAAATCATATCATTAGAGGTATTTTAAGCCTGCTTTTTCAATTTTCTGGACTATGTATTTTGAAGAGATCGATTCCTTTCGTTTTTATTGATTTTTATTAAATGATAATGTAAGCATTTTCATAATAAGATAAACAAATAGTATAATTAGATAATAAAATTATATAACTCTACTTTTTTTTTTAGAAAATGTTTATCTATCACATTGATTTTTTAAATAATCTCAAAAACTCGAAAAGGCGTGCTTTACTCCGAAACTGCGTAATTTTTATACTCCTTCAAAAACAATGTTTATTTATTTTACTACTTTTATGAAATGAGATTCTAAACCATCCAATATAAAAAAATTTTATTTATTTTTTTGATGTAATCTTAAAATCCCAAAATTTTCCGAGATCCCCACAGTCATCGTCAAAATATCAAAATTTATGAAACTTAAAATCTCTGGATTTCTACTATATATTTTAAAAATCCCGAAACTTTCCGGGATCCTGAAAGTTATCTAGTTTCAAAATATCATAATTTCTGAAACTCAAATTTTTTGTATTACTGATATACATTTTAAAAATACCGAGCTTGAACAATATTATAAAAGCCCCGATTTTTTTTTTGGGATCAAGTGTAGAGAAATTTTAATTTTTGAGATTTAAGATTTATGGAATATTAAGAGAATTCCGATTTTTTTTTTTTAATATGTATGTACATATATTAGATGTTTTTAAATAATGTTTTAATTATTCTCTAGTGAAACGTTTTAAGGTCTTTATGAATTTCTTAAAAATTTACTAGACAACTTAAAAATGCTATCGAGAAGTAGCAGTTGTACAATTTTTCATCAATAAAATTGAACATTTTGGTGCTTCTTTTTTAAAATATTGATAAATCCACAGTCACATAAACATTTTTAAATTAAATTTTAGGTATTTCTTCTTTTTAACAGATTTGTATGTTTTATTTACTACAAATGACTTAGTATGCATATGTGCATATTTTTTATATGTGTCATTTGCATTTTATTTACTCTTTCGCATATCAATTCTATATTATTTGCGCCAATAATTTTTCCAAGCTTTTTGTTATTAATGAATTCTGAAAATATGCCGTTTGGCTTGGTCGCCTGTTGATGGTAATGTCGATAGTTGGCTGTTGCCAACAATTTAGCCACATTTGAATACTATGTATGCCACAAAACATGCACATGCAAATTTTTGTTTACACTTCCATTTTAGTTTACGAATTCATGCATATTTCCGCTGCTCTTATGTTTATCTATTTTTACATATGTACATCACTGCCACTACTGGTGCTGTCACTATGCCTGCTATGAAACCATATTGGCCTCACTTGTAAATATCCCATTAAGTATTTATGGTTTTATGTTTGCGTAAACAAAGCTACAAAGGAAATGGATTTCACTATTTTCACTAATACTTGTTTTATTTGCTCTCAACTCGTGACTTTGCTGCGAGAAATACGTAAGTAATAAATAATATTAAATTCTATGCAAAAAAAAAAAAAACGAACAAAAAAAATGTATATATAAAAGTACCAAAAATTGCACTTAAAATTGATAAAAAAAAAATATTATTGTAGTTATGTCAATGTCCATATGTACATACATATGTACATACATATGTGCGTGTATTTAGTAATGAAAACTGCAAACACAGATTATTTTGTAAAAAAAATGCTTTATAAATAATTACGCATATTAGTCAAATTTTATTTTCAATAAGTCCGTTTTCGGGAAGGCGGCTAATTTTCGGGATTCCGAAATATTGTTAATAATTATGAACATTAATCAAAGTGTATTTATAATTCTCAATACAAATTTTGCAATTTCGGGATCCGAAAAATTTTCGCGATTGGAAATTAGTCTCGAAATTTTAAACTACTAAATACTTTTGAGCCTATATATTTTAGTTTTCTCTTTTAAATAAGGCTGCTAAATTTGGGGATTTCATAAATGATTCCGAAATATTAAATTCTTTTAGAAAAAACAAAAGTAAATTGTATAATTGAAGATAAAAACGCCGTTGATTTTTATTGAGTGTAATAATTCTGGTATTCCCGAAAATTTCCGTAGTTTAAAAAATTATTCCGAAATTCCAAATTCTTTTACTGTAAAAATAAACTCTTATAGTAATATATAAGATAAGTAAAAACGTTTCATTGTATGTAGTAATTTTCGTAATTTTTAGTTTTCGGTATACTTGATTACCGTGATTCTCAAGTTTCGGGATTTTCGAGAGATCCATTAAAATGAATTTTTTCATATTTTGATTATTTTATTATTTGATTGTAGCGATGTAAAGCACTTAAAGTTGTACGCCACGGCGTATGAGCAACATTCGCCATTGCCGTCTTCTATTTGCCATTTCCGTGAAGGAAATTACATATTAATATTTGCTAAATCATACTTTTTTTTTGCCATTTTTCAAGAGAATTCTAAATATTAATTTAAGAATTGAAAAAAAATACCATCTTGTTACGAAAATTTTGTACTTTAAGAAACATGCGATATAGTTCGTATTGTGTATACGTTTTTGAAAAAATATTATCTAGTTATTGAACGAAGGATTTTTTCTTGTTTCATTACAACTTATTTTTCTGACCAAAAAATGTCGAAAATTTTACCAAAAATGAGATTTTATATTCAAAGTCCGGGAAAAGAAGGATAATTTTAATAATTTTTTACTTTCTACATTCAAAAACGAGATTTAAATATGTAATAACAGAATATGCTTAGTTTTTTAATTTTATATGAACCAATAATAACTTATGCTGTAGACGGTGAGAGCACCTTGTTGAGAGACACCCAGGGAAATGCGGTATGATCGGCGGAATTTTCAACATTTTTGTATCGACATTTCAGGAGATATTGGTCGACTATATACCTTTGATATAACATATTATATTTATCAAATATATGATTGCTTGTATTAAAAAAAAATCGTAAAAATACCTTTTTTTTTGTACCTCTGAAACCCACCTAACCCCTTAGGTTAAAAATTCTGCCTTAGAGGAATAACTTTTCTGGCTTTACTTTTCATTTATGATGGATTGATTTGAACTCTTAAATTCGATACTAAATAGTATGATATATGTATAAAAAAGTTATAGACACTGTTTTTTGTTTTTATTATTCTGGAAGACCATCACAGTCAATACAAAAGCATTGAAAACATTTTGTTAAAAATTGTCGTCTACTCACAACTAATTGTCGATCCGAAATGATCGTACCAAAAGTAATCGCCATTACCGGTCCCATGAGTGGTGAAACCAACATAGCAGCGACAATATTTGTTGCACTATTCTCAATCAAACCCAAGGCCGCCAGAGAGCTGTGTATATAAATGAAGAATAGTCCATTGTTATCAGTTCCACAAAAGTACTTAAACAAAAATAAAATAAAGTCTATAAATACCTGTATATAAATAACTAACTACTTATAACGAGTAAAAAATAAACAACAAAACTATATTTTCTACCTAAAACCACAATAACTATAGACCAGCTTATTTTTAGCTACGAAGCAATTAAATATTGAATAGTCACGAAGACAAAAGTGAAACATTGCACTTTCACGTCTACTCGCCAACATCCATGAACTCAATAGGGCACTATTGTGCTCAAATTTCACTGTTTCGCATCGCCCACTCTTTACCAGACTTTGTTGGAATTTGTGGTCCTAAGCTCTTCCAGCATTGAACAAATCCCTAATGTAACATTTGTGTTTTTAGTTCATTTTATTTTGTGCCACTTTTCGCCTTTATCTTCTTACATCATTTACTTGCTATTGATTGCTTTTGTCCATACTCACTCGGCGGTCACAATCAAGAGCAGATAATCGAACGACAAGGAGCCACCAGAACGCACACCGTCGACCACTTGTTTCACGGTTAGTTTCGATTTAATTGATTCAACAAAGGCATTCCATTTAGATAGTTCTTCGGCGGTGGGATCCTCGCTGTGCAGTTGGTGAGGTGTAGGTAGAGAAATTAGAGAGAAAAGAAAGTGAAAAAAACATTGTATGTATAGTAAAATGTACAGTAAATAGGTTGAGTACAGGGAATAAAGTGCAATTAGTATAATTGAAGCTAAATATTTGCGGTCTTTAATTGTCTACTCACCTAAAACTTTCTTTTTATTTAAAAAACTTGCTTCAACGTGTACAGTACGGTGTATTTCACAAATACATAAAATGTGGAGTTAAAATTTCTGCTTTGGTAAACTCTTCATTTAAGGATTGCATTAATTTTTCTCAAGCACAAAAAAATTAGGGTTTAAATGGAGTTAAATTTCTAATATAAATGAGTATTTTTGAGTACTGTTAGTGTTCTTGGGTACAAAAATAAAACACAAAAAAATGAGTTAAACTAAACTCCATTTGATTCAGTAGTGTTGCCTGAATAAATTTCAATTTTAAATTAATTAGCCAATAAAATGTCTTTGTATTAGTAGTGTTTCCTGCCTTAATGCCAAATAATCAAAAAACCCGACTTTAACTCATTGTGGATGGGTCTTAAACATATTCAACCAAAAATTAGTATGTAACTGAAGTTAAATTTATTATAACTTAAACAAGTGATGTTAATAAAAAAGACTATAAACTCGAGTTTACCACAGAAAGTGAAAGTGAGTCAAATTTGTGTTTGGCATATTGGTAAATAGTGTTAATTGCTTTGCTACCAAAATAGTCTATAAGCTCGCGATGAAGGCCCAAAATAAGTGTTTCATAAACAATATAAATCCAAAGTTGTATTATCAACTGTTGTAGACAAGAATTTTCAACGCACTATTATAGTTCCGAGTTTAAACATTCTCCACTTTCTGTTATAGTTCTGAGTTCAAGGGTTCTCAACTCACTGTTATAATTCTGAGCTTACAACATTTTTTAAATACTTGATTGCATTTGGAAAGCTATCAAAGTCAAATTAAAATCCTAGAATACCTACTAAACGCAAATGTTTTTCTATCTATTTTATATATTTGCCATTTTGTGTTACAAAGTACGCAGTAAAGTGATCCAAAACTCTCTCTCCGGTGCATTATGATTTTTTCTCCTTCTTCTAAAAAATATTTCAATATTTCAAAATTTTATATATTGAATGACTATTTTTTTGTAATTTTGCTACTTTAGTCTTTACAGCAAAGTCAGTATATACTAAAAGATAGTTTCATTTCAACAACTTCCTGCAATCCTTTTAACACTCTTAGTTGACCTATGTACAAAAAAAAAACTGATCAGCATAAGTAATCGCAGCAACTCAGCACCTTCTAATGTTGGACAGCAATAACAAATTCAATGCATATTCATTAGACTAATTAAAAACCGCTGGCTTTACACTTTACGCATACAATACTAATAGTCAAGTAAAATAGAGGAAGGTAGTGTTACCAATTACACGGATCAAGAGAACATTTACAGTAGGAATTTCTAATGGAAAGCAACCGCAGCATTAGAAGAAATGGCAAGGATAGGATACAGGATAGGCGGAAATAAATATATATTTAGAGAATCAATACTATATGGTATGTTGGGTGAAGAATTTGCTTGCTTCAAGTACTTTTTAATCTTTTTTGCTCTTGGTAAAAGAGTTAAAATTTAAAGTCGTTGCTTTAATGTGGCTGTTTTAGGTGTTATAAGAAGAGGTATATCTACTTGTGGATTTAAGCTTTAATTTTTAATTTTAATTTATTATAATATAATTTTAGTTTTCGCGAATTTAAAGGTGAAGGAAATACGATATTATAGGAACCACTCATATTGAAACAAAATTAGAGTTTTGGTTATAAAATAGTAATGTATCGGTTATATATTGGTTATATTTGACAGCGGAAGCTGAACATTTTATACTGCATATAAATATGTAATATGATGTAGTGAATCTTAAGCAATAATATCAATTTTTTGATTATATGTTATTTTGTATTTTAAGTGACTTTAAGTAGACATATGTAGAAATATTTTCCGAAAACTTGAACTTGATGCGGCAAATAGTTTCGGTGATATGAACGTATTTTTGTTTTATAATTTAGTATAATCGGCTCCCAAGACATTTTTTTTTTCGAAACGTGGTTTTCATAGTCGATATAGAAATTATCTTCGAAATAACTGGAGTGATGAACCTTAAATTTTCATACGACTTTCTCAAATATATTTGGCGGTATTGAAAGAGAGAATAAATTAATATTAGTTGAATTTTTTAAGCTTCTTTGGAATTTTAAATATTTTCACAAATATCTACTTTTTTTTTGAAAGCCGCAATCGGTCAAAAAAATCACAAACAACAAAATTAATAAACTTTGGATCGTCAACTACATTCATATTCGCTAATAATATTTTGTGGAGGTTTTGAATTTGAGATACTTTTAAACAGTAAAATCTTCCCCACGGTCAGACTCCTATTTTCGAAGTCCTCCTGAAAATCGGCAGCGAAATCAAGGGAATCCTAAATTTTTCAAAATGAATCACAAGCTATTAGAGCTAATAAAATTCTCTACATGTAAATAATATTTTTTTTATGTAATAAAACGAGTCTTCAAAACAAAAAACACAAAAATCCAAACCAAAAAGTGGATACGAGTATAACCCCTTAATTTTTTATTCTTTATTGAGGAGTCAACAGCCACAAAATGCACAAGTACATAGAAATTATGTCCGTTAATCCTTTAAAATTGGTTTTTAGTAAAAATCTTTTTAAAAATTGTGAAAAACTTTCATCAAATTTCATCAAAACCTCTTCCAATTTAATGCCGCGGCGTATGAGTAACATTATGATGTTTCTAACAGCTTTTGCATTATCATGTTATGATAAAGTTGAAGGAAGTATGTGAAAACATATATTTAAGTGTAATTAGGCACTATACTTTTATTTTCATCAAGAAATCCAATCCAATTGCTTGGAAGTCATGGCGTATGAGTAACATTATGATGTAGCATATTTCATGTTATCATGTTATGATAAAGGTGAAGGCAGTTTGTTCAAACTTATATGTACGAATACTTATATGGACTAAATGAAGAAAAAAATCAGGCATCTAGCAAAACATTTCTTATTGGACGTCATGGCGTATGAGTAACATCTTACTTCTGATGTTTTAATTGCATACTATTTTATGACCAGGCATAAGTAAAGGGAGAATATACGCTAAATTTTATTTGAATGTATTTTTGCTTCACAATGAGAAAATAATCCCAATTATACTATACTTCTTTTGTTTCTCCAGAAAATTCTCTAAATTTGGTGAATTGATAACTATACATACAAAAAATTGATTTTTGTTTTTTTTTTTTATTTTGCTTTATTTACAAAACGCACAGTTCGAAAGTAATCCAAAATCTTCACATTATCTCTATGTAATGATAATTTTACATTCACAATACACACTTAAGCAATTTTGAATACTCATATTTGCAACTACAATGATTCATTAATTTTATGCCGAGAACCGAACCACCAATTAGATCCACTAAGCCGATAGTACGAAAATCAAAGAGAAATCAAATGTGCACACAAATATTACATTTTCTTTTTTTCAATCACTTAAGGAACATCTTCACTCCAAAATCTCCTAGCGCCTAAGCGTTTGCAATTGCTTTCCAGATTTAAGGCTACTAACCGCACATATACTACTTGCTAGGTGCAAGTGTGCAACTGTGGTGCAAAGTGCAAAATCAGCACTGATTATATTTCTATGACTGGCAAGCTTGATTGCCTTTATAGCCGCTTCGACCGGAGTCGTAAATTTTTTACAAGCGTTGCCTGCATTTAACACAACGGCAAACACTTGCAGTTTGTGTGTCATAACTAACTAACGCGAAGATGCGCTGACATTCAACAAGTAAAATGAGTATGGCAGGTGTTTTATGACGCCACAGTGGTGTGCACCAACTGCTGTCCGGAGAGCTCTTCTATGTTAATATTTTTTTCAGCGCAATTGCGGTTAACGTATCTTCATGTATTTATAAAAATATTTAGATTATGATATGAGTCTGTTTGTTAGTGAAATATATATTATTATTATTTTATAATTGTTAGTATATTATATGTATATTGTTGGTATATTACATACAGACACCTTTTGCTTAGTGACTTTGTTGCGCGACAATAGCAATTGCCATCAAGTCACCTGCTTGGTGGCATTGCTGTGTATTTTATGACTTGAACTGAAACGATGAATTTAACTCGGTTATATTGGGGGTAATTAAATGTTAACCCGCTAAAAGCCAGCAGTTGTTTTTGAGCTTGCCAGAGGAGTGTACAACACGATGGCGGATCCTGTCATACAAATGTATTTACCTTGATAAATATATATGTCCTTACGAAGTACTATATTCATACAGAAAACCATTTTAGTCACTTGTAGCTGTTATATGTACCACGTTACTACCAGAACTAATATAAATAAATTCAAAAAATATTTAAAAAAACGATTTTCTAACGTCTTGTATGTGATCAATTTTGACCAAGACTGTTCATAAATCAAATAACTCAATCACTATTGCTTCTCATATAAACTTTAATTAATTTTACATCATATAAACTGAAAATTACCATCTTATCAAAATTGAACCGGACTGGCCTAAAAAAACGTAGATTTTAACATATTTTAAGACAAATCATTATAATCCCCTCGAGTTTATAATGCGGATATTTTCTTGAAATTTGGCATGGTTTCTTGTCCTTAAGAACAATGCAATTTTCTATCGGACTGCTATAGTATATATCTGTCATACAAACACACGTTACTTTCGGAATATTTTGTATTTATCAAGCGTATTATAGCTTCACTGCCACCGAAGTTAAGGATTTTTTCTTTATCTTTTTTGATTTTGGCTCATTTTTAGATAGTTAAACGGCTTCGACTTCATACTTATAAACTCACATATCGCCAACAATAATGATACGTTTTATGAATCTGGAGTCATCAGTTACCTTGGCGCATCTCTTTTGCCACATCTACTCTTCGTCGTTTTTGCAAAATATTGAGTTATTTTCGTACGAGTATAGCATTGACATGGTTTCTATCAAAAACATTAACCAACCAATGTGTGTTGAATCAATCCATAGGTGATGCTGAGATCCTGATATCTATCTGAGGCCACACAAAGTATTTTGTTGATAAAGAATACTCTTTAAAGTGTGATAAAGTTTTATTTTCGACTCGGTATGTTTTTGGAGTTTAAGTCCAGGTTAAATTTGACTGTATTTCGATTTGGCATCCTATAAATCAGTTTGGTTTGTGTTTACAGTTTAAGTCCGGGTCAAATTTGATCAGACAGTATTTTGATTTGGCATCCTAAAAAT
>NW_017535518.1:1725668-1736927 GCF_001853355.1 Bactrocera latifrons | reverse complement strand
TATTTTGATTTGGCATCCTATAAATCAGTTTGGTTTGTGTTTACAGTTTAAGTCCGGGTCAAATTTGATCAGACAGTATTTTGATTTGGCATCCTGTAAATCAGTTTGGTTTGTGTTTACAAGTTAAGTCCGGGTTAACTTTGATCCGATGGAATGTCGATTTGGCATCCTATAAATCAGTTTGGTTTGTGTTTACAGTTTAAGTCCGGGTTAACTTTGATCAGATGGAATGTCGATTTAGCATCCGATAAATCAGTTTGGTTTGTATTGGCAGTTTAATTCCGGGTCAAATTTGATCAGACAGATTTGTCATTCTATAAATAAACAACAGCAGCTATAATTTAAAGTATAATCAAACTTATTAAAATTGAGGAGTATTAAGTCAAAATACTCAAAATTCAATACAACCCTTAGAAATACCAAAATTTTTGACCTAAAATAAATTTAAATAGTTTTTTCTACAGTCCTTACGAAAGTCTTCCTGTCCAGAAAGTTCTTTAAATTTTATTTCTTTAAAAACTTAATTCCCTGTTCAGCAATGCACCGACTCACTACCGTGAAATATATCTCTAAATGTACGTATGCACTTTAGCTCTGGCAGCGCTCCTTTTTATCGCTGCGCTAACCATGATTATCTAAATATTGAATGTAAACATTTATGTTGAGCACATTTCAATTGACAACATTATTGCTGGACAATCAGGAATCAATGATGTTCCAATCATAGTGGCATAGCCAATGGGGGAATTGAAAATGAGAACGGACAAACAAAACGCAATCAAAATACAAGAAAATAACACGGAAGCACTTGAAATAATAAAAGCGAAACAATTTTACTATTGCTACTGCCACTAAATTGCGGACATATAACTATATATATGTATGTATATATATACATATACTTATACTACATGTTTATATACTTCCACTATTTGTCTGCGTACTTATACATATATACATGCTATGCGCAGTTACTTTGGTGGCACTCAGACGCAGCATTGCCACTCAACTGTTGCAACCCCATGAAACTACCGGCGGCGTAGCACCTGCACAGGTACTCCCGGACAGCAGGCAAAGCACACACAAGTGATGAGGCATGCACAAAAGCAAATTAAACTAAATGATGCTGTCATTTGTATGTACACGCCCCTGCGGAAAGGAAGGCGGCAAGGAGGGTTGGAGTGGCTGCTGCTGGGTGGAAGTTAATAGAAGCGAACATACAAAGCGAGACGCAAACACAGCGCTTTTGCTACTTTTTCAAGTACAACAACGCAGCATTCGCAAAAGCAGCAGGAGAAGCTGCACTTGAATGACTCGACAAGTGTTTTGGGGAAAAGGAAAGGGTAGGAGGCTGAGTGCGCTTTGTTCGGCGGCACCTGAAGAGCATAAAAACGCACTCGCACACACACACACTAGCATACTTTCACAGCGTGTGTAGCTGACCAAAGGTTGTTTTCGTGCGATGCGCTGCGGAGCGTGTGTCAAGTGGGCTGTGTTTATGCGGAATTTGACAGGACGGGACAGCAGAGGACAGCGACTTTGCTGCAGCAGACAGGCAGAACACTTATGGTAAACTAACTGACCAAAGAGCGCATGTACACACACATATGCTGTTAGTAGAATGTTGTGCATGGGCATTCACGGAGACTATCAACTGACTGCCTTTATGCTGCTGATTGTGTGCGACGCTGTAAACTCATGTGCACGTGTGTGCGTGCGCAGAATGATGATAATTGCAAACAAAGGCGGTGCTACAGGCATACACATGTTTGTTTGTATATATGTATGAGCGGCCATGCGCTGTTATGCGACATCTAACTTACCTGTAGTCATCCTTGCTGACAGCATCGGTGAGCGCATCGTAAGTGACACTGCATGGTATGATGCTGCAAAGAGAAATATGGCAAGAAAAATCATGTGAAAGCGCTGAAAAATAATCAAATTAAAACTTGTAAGCAAGTATGAGTTGAAAGCACAATTCGCTAGCGAATGGCGGAAGTGTGTTTGCGTAAAATGAGTGAAGGCGGAAAAATCTGCTTGAAAAACTGCAAAGTTATTTTTACATTTTTTTTTTATGTTGTTGTTGTAATGGCAGAAATAAGAAAAGGTCGCTTTTTTTTTCAAGGCACGCAATACGACTGGTACATTCCCCAAAGCTATTAAATATATTTTTCTGATGCTTTGGGATATAACTTGACTGTAAAGAAGTGACTGAAAATTAAGAAAAGGTCGCTTTTTTTTTTGTGAAATGCTTTGGCTATGCTAGCTTAATAAATAGGACACAGTGAAATTCTCTTAAAAAGCTTGTTTGGCAAAATTTTTCTCTAAACGGGAGAATATATTGTATTTCATCAAAGTTTTTACCTTATTTTATTTTTATTTTTTCATTGCGTTAAATTTGAAATATAWATATATATATTTATATATATATATATACTAATGAATCCGGCCACGCCTTGCTGTGATATACATTTTAAAATATTATTCATATAATAAACTATATCAATACAGCGAAAATTTTATTTACGAACAAAAACGAAAAGGGTTTATGGTATAAGAATCCAAGGAGTTATTCGTGGAGATGCCCACTTAATACAGCGTCCATTTAATAGAGTTTTCACTGTATTTTTTATTTATGAATTATTTTTACTATCCTATCTTCTACATTGGTTCGAACTGGGCAAAGTGTGTTAAATTTTATTAATATCGGTTTAGTAGTTTAGGAGTCCATTGCGGACAAACAACGTGACAAGTACTTTTTATATATAAAGATATATTTACAGCTTTACAAATGATCAAGAATTTCGTATTCCGGATTATTACACTAGGTGTGCCCTTCAAGGCACGCAATACGACTGGTACATTCCCCAAAGCTATTAAATATATTTTTCTGATGCTTTGGGATATAACTTGACTGTAAAGAAGTGACTGAAAATTAAGAAAAGGTCGCTTAATAGCTTCAAATTTTATTCCTTATAGTTTTACTTCCTTTTATCAATTTGGTTTTTGTGCTTTTGCCAATTAAAAGTACATGATTTATTTCGTTGTCTTCAAAGTAAGACCACATGATGTAATACACTTATGCCAACGAGTTTTAAAATCATTGAAGCAATTTTCACAAGCACTTTTTGGGTTGGTGGTCAGCTCCTTCAGCGAATTTTATTTTATCTTTTCCATCGACTGAAAACGGGTACCAGGGAGCAGCAATTTCTGTTTCGGTAACATGAAAACTCAAATGGAGCTAAATTTGCAGTTGTGGATCGTTGGTATTCCTGCGTTTTTGGCTTTGAATTCTGTCACAATCGTGGCACAATGCAATGGTTCATTATCTTGGTATAAAAGCCATGAATGGTTCTTCCACAATTCCGGCCATTTCGATGGATATTCAGACGGAAACACCTCAATACGACAAATAGAACTGCTTATTGATCGTCTGTCCCTTTGGCACAAACCATGATGCACCAAACCACGAACATCAAAAAAATCAATGGTCATCACCTTAATTTTTGAGTGGTTGGCGTGGTTTTTTTTTTATTTTTTTTTTTTTTTATTTTGTTCAGCTCGTTTTTTCGCCTCCATTCCGATGAGTGTTGACTTGTTTGCATATCAAACTCATTAACCCATGTCTCATCGGTAGTGCTCTCCATAAATGTGTTATTGCGATTTACATGAAGAAGCATGTCCATAGAGACATGATTACGGTACCCTTTTCGAAAAAAAAAAATTATAATAAAGGGACAGTTCGAGCAAGAGCGCGCTTCATACCAAAAATATCTACCAAAATCATTCAGGCGAATTGACGAAAGATGTTGATTTCTCTTGCCATCTCTCTAACACTTGTCTGACGATTTTCAAGCACCAAAATTTGAAAGAAATTTTTTTTTCGTTATTTTTTTTTTTCTATTGTAAAAATCGCAATCTGCTACGGAGTTGTACTGACTTAAGCAGCTGCTGTGCACAAATTGGTTGACAGATGGCGCTCCTATCGTTTACCCTGAAGAATATAGGAATATAGGAATATAGGAAAATACAAAATTCTTGAAAAATATAGGAAAAACTTTGTCTTATATCCATTTTATTTATGTATTCCTATATGAACATTTCACTAATTTATTGGTAGTTGTTGTTGTTAGGGAAGCATATATTTCCTTCCTTTTTATTAAAAAAAAAAAACAAAAACAAAAAAAAAAAAAAAAGGAAGAATTTTCATCTATCTAACTAAGGTGAGAATGGGGTGGGTATCAGCTGTTGACTGTATATTGAAATTTTCATACAATTATGAGCTAGGTGTTTAATATAACTATAACTCATATAGAAAATATAATAAACTAAATAGAAAATAACTCATATAGAAAACGTTTACGATATTCCATTTGTATATTAATTTTAGCTTTATACTTGCGTCAAGCCTAAGATAAATTTAGCTTTAAAATGATTAATATACGATCAGGGAAATTTGGATAGAAGGAGTAAACTATATATGTACACATTCGAGAGTAAAATTTCGTGACATATTTTAAATCTTACTTCACCAGAACATAGCTGAAGGCAAGAGAGCGCAATCTGTGTTGTGACTTCGATAACTTATCGAGACATGAACACAATCGGTATTCAAAACAATTACATCTGTTAAGATAAAATGCCGCGATGAAGCTAAAGGCGTGGGAGATTGCTTTCGAGGTAACTGGCAATAGTGATTGCTGACTTAGCAGAGGAGAATATAGGACCATGAATCAAGAAAATCGTATGTGAAGTGTTGTCATAGTAGCTTAGTGAGAAAATTTCCATAGGTCTCAATCATATTACTAATTAGATACATTTCATTCCCAGCGCTCTTTGTATCTCTAAAGTATCTTTTGAGACTGCATTAGTGGTACTGTGTCATTCTGATTCAATTGTTATAAGATTAAAGACGTTTTTCAAATAACCCTAGCTAAATTCTCAACATTATTTGATTTAAAAATTTTAGTTTTAATATGAATTAACTGCACTTTAATAAACTTAGAATATCAAGATCACATGCATTTATAATAAAAAATATAAAAACATCGCGCAAACATCTTGTGCGACTTTCACTTGCCTATTTAATTCAGTCTAGCGCCCCTCCTCCCTGCAATCCTATCCAACCGAAACGCAATTGCATAAAATGTAATTTCATTCTCCTACATTAATCGTGCGCCTGTCCACTATAAAAATGCGATTTTTTCGATTACCTGTATACGCGTTGACCTTCAACGGCGATAAAGCTGGAAAGTGGGCAGCTGACAGCTGTACAATGGACATAATGCGCGAAAATAAGGAAATGATTGCACTTAACTGCTACTAACTTGAGTACTTAGCTGTAAAGCAATCGCCACTCAGGCTCTAGAAGCAGTCATTTCTACCTATCACGCGCAGTGCTTACTGTTATCTGTTTAAAATTCTCAAGTTCATTCTCTTGCGCAGTTGAATTGGTGAGTGGTGATTTGAGTGGCACGAGAGTCCTTTCGAAATCCGATTTTTAAAGTGTTATGGTGTTTTTTTTTTATTGTGGAGTGTTGAGTGCGCATGTGGCAGTGACGGGTTTTGGGCCGAAGTTTATTACAAAGCAATAAAGGGGCGCTGGCATATAATATAATATAATAGAAATATTTTTTGAGTTGCGCCTTTAAGTAATTTCGGTAAACTTTTGTATGATAAAATAGTCTTTAAAAATAATGTATATTTTTGATGAGTTTTTTTTTTTTTAGAATTTGTGATATTTCGATTATTGGGTTTCCAACCTACAACTTAATCAACAGCTTAAGAGTCAAGCACAAACATACTTTTTTTAAAATAAACTCTGTCGTGTTTTTCGCTATTATCCGATGTTCAAAGCTGCTTTAAGCAAAGCAGCGCTGTGTCTTATTTTGGTCCACCAACTGACAGCGCGACACCAAAGTAAAGGACAGTCAACTTAAGATCCTATCTCTAATACTCCACATTTTACACTTTGTTGCTGTAGCGTTCACCTTACTTGCATTCTTTGCTGTGTTGACCATTTTCATCTACATAGTATTTTTAGATTTTTGTGTGTATGTGTGTATGTGAATATGTGTGTGCTTTGTTGCAGTGCATTCTTTCATTACTCACCTTACGCTGGAATTTAATTTCGTACCGATGCCCAGCTGAGTTAGACAGTGCAGCGTCGTCTCGCATGGCTCGCCGGACGGCAGTGGAAAGACAACGTGATGAAAGTAGCCTTTGCGACTAGTCGTCCAAGTGACATGCACGATTTCCAGTTTGGTGAGCAGCTCCTCGAGCACCTAGTAGCAAGTGCATATTGGCATGAACGAGAAATAGCAGAGAAAATGAGTAAAATGAGTGAGAAGAAGAGTGCGCTTTTAAAGTTTTAAAGTCACATGCTATACTGCGTGTTGCATTACCAGAAGCGAATCATTACTAGAAGGTAAACGAGCTTTTTCATTTTCCCTTTTCTCCCACTTCTCTTGTCTTTGCGAAAAATGCGCTTTGTTATTTAAGCCGACAATGAGTAATTGCCCAATAATTTCATTTGCAATTGCATTAACTGCAAACAACAGCAACAAAACACTTGATTGCATTCCATTTTGCACTCATTTCGCATCAATTGCTCGCTGCTAGAAATCTGCAATCAATCACTTGCGCTTGGATAAATTTGGAAAATACGCAGTGTTGCATATCGCTAGGCGTTTAAGGAAGTTTACGTGATGCGCATTGTCTAGCAGTGTTGGAGTTGCGGGAAAAGATTCTCAGTTTACCCATAAGTGAATTGTGTGGCGCACACTCAACTAGACAGAGATTTTTTCAGAGATACCTATACATCCCAAAAAAATATTTTTTTTTATAAAAATTTCCATGAAACTCAATTTTTTATATACTAAACTATTCCAGTAAATACTTGTCTACGTTATTTTATAGATTTTGAATAATTTTCGCTACTCAAATATATTTTATGTTTTATTTCCCACATTTGACTAATGTAAAATATTTTTCTGGTTAATGCGCCTGAACGTATACAACACTTACGTGTTAAAGATAAGTGTTATTAAAATTTTGAATCATTTTCACTATAAACATTTATTTTATTATTTATTTCTGCACTATTTGACATTCAAAAATGCTTGGCGAGCTAATGCGCCTGCATGTATGCAACACTGAAGTGGTAGAGATAAGCACGCATAGATTTTGAACCAATTTTACTGTACAAATTGACTTTATTATTTAGCTTGCTCTTACGTACCAAACGAGAATAAGCTACGCGTTATTGCGCCTGAAGGTATGCCACACTGCAATGACTTTCACTATTCAAATTGATTTTTTTTTCTTTACTATTACACTATTTGTAAATCGAAAATGCTTTACGAGTTAATGCACCTGAAAGTATGCAAAACGGATGTGGTTAGGTTAACCACGCATGCAACTGTCACTTATTTAATGAAATGTTATTTATTTTTACACTCGAATTTGCATTTGCATATATTTTTTTAAGATGCCACGTCAGCAGCTTGAATATGGATCCTAAGATGTCTAGAAATTTAGATTCTAGCATAAGTTACCAGAGACAAACTTCCAGAGGAAAGTAAAGCTGTACAAAATATTTATCTTATATACTTAATATTATATGTTAGGAGTTGAAATCCAATTTACTGACTGGCGCCAGATAGGCCTTGAATGTACCTACCTTTTCCAGCGGCACCATTGCACTCTTATCATCCGCTACCCTCGGCGATGCACGCTTTCCACCCACACCTAGACCACCTGCACCACCGCCACCCACCTGACCGCGTCCTGCACCGATGCCACCGACACCACGTCCCATGCCGCGCTTGTACCGCGGTGCATGTTTATCACGTAGCTCAACTTCAAGACGCAGAATGCCGTTGTTATTCTCTGGAAGATTGATGTTCAGATTATTATTACCAGCAGCTGTCGAGGTGACGGTGGTCGTTGGCGGTAATGGTGCGCGATGTGGCGGCGGTGCCGGAGGTGGCAATTCGTTGTTGCCAGCTGGTGAAAAACCTATCGGGGGGAAAGAGAGTTTTGAATTAAGTAACTGCGCAGAGGTCGGTTGCAGTGGATGAGCGTGTGATTGAGTGTTGCAAATGAAATTGTTGTTGGAAAGGTGTGTGAGTGTGTCTATCGTGCAAATTGCAAATGAAGTTAGTTTGGTGTAGAGAAATATGTTGCAATTAAATACGAGTGTAGTAAGAGCTTTATTTCGTTGGTTGCAATGAGATGGATTATAATTGAAATTACTGTTATTTGTAAACATTTTCCGAAAAAAATAGCGAAATTGAGAGAAATGTTAAGCAATAAGCTGTTAATTTCACTACACCACGTTTCCGAGACCAAATGCGAACGCTACGGATAGTCTTAGAGGTAATGATTGAATATCGAGGAATGATCTGCGATCTGTGGTTTTTATGCCTTTTTTCTTTATTACATCGCGTCGTTTAACGAATTTAAAGAGGCTTAGTAAAGCTTCTATGTCAATGGTCGCAATGTGTTCTCTCACCGTATATAATTTCTCGATAGTCTGAGTCCTTCCTTTTGTGACTGCGGAAAAAATCAGGAGAGTGGGCTCTATTGCCACAGCTTTTCGGTCGCAAGAGCGAAAGATATCTGTGAAGCAATACCCTAATATTTGCAGAAGGCTCCGTAGTCTGCAGTGAATAGTATAAATACGCCGAAGCTGTTACTGGAAATAGCGATTATTTTCTTGAATCGTTTTGTATCGAAATTTCCCCGAAACAGCTCCGCTGTCGAAGTCTAAGTACTTTTTGTAAGTGGCGGTTTCTTCTGGAACTCTCCTGTTTTCTCAGCTCATCTCGTAAATGATGGGAATCTACAGCGAAGAAGGTTTACTGTACTACAAGACCGTTTGCCCTAACTTCTTTCGCCAATAGATGGGCTAACCCATTTCTTTTAATGACGCTACGTCTATTCAATCATGCAGGTGGGATTTTGTTTTCAGTTTCTAAGCTGAAAAGCATTTTTATGTACATACATTATTTCTTGAAGTTGAAATCTCATCGCCTGGAGGTAGTCCACAACATCTGTTTTTATACATAGAAGCTATATTTACGAGCATTTACTAATAATGACCTGTTCAGGTATTGGTTAACTGCGGCTCAGAGCCCTTAGTCAGAGCCTTTTGTTGATTATTTTCTTTGATATAAACTTGAAGTTTTCTTTAAAATTCTTCGGTATAATTCAATTTAATTTATTTTAATTTTAATTAAATAATCTACTTAGTTAAATTTTAATTGAATTCAATTTAATTGAATTAGATTTTATTTTATTTTAATTTAATTAAATTTAATTTTTTTTATTTATTTATTTTTTTTTGGTAAATGTTATCTAGTTTAATCAATATTTCGCTGAAAATGCATCAACGCCTAAAAACAGGCAATTTTTAGGTATTTATGTCTCCATACAATAAACCACACACTGTATTACTTCCAAGTAAAAATTATTTTCATATTTTTAAATTTAAGATTATAGTGTATTTGCGGTCAGAGCTTAAGCCTAACTAATATTCCAAAAACCCTCGAGGGCTCCTTACAAACACTAATTTGTACTAATTTCAATTTTAGGTTCAATCACACAAGATACTGTAGTGATAATTTTCGTAGGTAAATGATTTGTACACGCAGATATCCTTTTATTTATCTTAGCACATTATTAGGCTGATTAAAGCTAAACAGTTATGTAGTTATAGGTAATTATAGGCGCTTTAAGCTCAATCTGTTAAAATGTTCAATATAATTTACTTTGTCTGCTATCTTAAGCTTATTCACCACAAATATACGCTTATAGCTGGCAGCCTAGCCTGCCATTTAATTATTACAGTACAGGGTACTTCCTGAAATTTGAAAGCGGAGAAGCTATATAAGTAGTGAAATATTCGCAGAAATTATTTTACGCAAAAAGCGTTGTATTTAATGCTGCACATTATTTGGTATAAAAAATAAATGGAGTAAAATTTTATCAATCACAAGTCTACGAATCACCCTGTGTACTAATATATACTAATGTATCTGAAATCTCTAATGGATGAATAGCTTACTGATTATGACAGTTGAATTTGGTTTTCATTTAACCCAAATTCACGGAATATAATGATTGTTTTTGCAATAACTTCAACTTTATGTTTGCACAATTTCGCCTAGTCAGTCTATTAGATAATATTGAAGGTAGTTTTCAGCAGTAAACATATTTATGTGTATGATATTGGCAACCACATTATTTTACAGTGCTTATTCAGTGGTATTACTAACGTTTTAAGCTAATAAGTGCACCTCCTAGCATAAATATCAATCAGGCATGCAAGCAATACAATATGCGCCTAAATGTAGGCCAATTGTTTACAAGGTTACTTTTTTACTTGCATTAGGTTGCAAGTTCTAAAGCAGTGAACTATCATGTATGGAGTGAAATATATATTAGTTTATAAAGTACTTGAAGTACCTACATCCAAAAGGTAAGGAATTAAATTAGACCAAGTTCTCAGCTGAAGAAATATACTTATCTTAATTTGTTATACGTATATCCACTTGAGAATATAAAATTTGTAAAATCGATTTTTTTTATGCATATATATCGATTATATGTATATACACACAAACTGATATTGCAAGATTATCTTATGAGCTATCGGTTGATGGGTTCGGAAAGTATGTTTTGGAGATACCTAAGTTAGAGATGACGCTTGCAATAGTGTATAGATCTTAATAGAGTATATTTTGAAAAACATTAAAGTGATTTTCGATAATAATAATATATGTTTTATTCACTTGTTAACTGATTTTGTAGATAATCGACTCCCGAAATTTTAAATGCGTTTTTCTCGAAAGAGAATCGCTAAAGAAAACTTCTCCGAAATATCTGGACTCGTCGAACTATTTGTCAAAGAGCAAACAAAGGTATACGATTTCTGCAAAATACGGAAGGCTTTTAAAGCCGCTCTGAAGTCTAAATTGACAAAAAACAAAAACCATTTTTTTTGAAACCGCCATTTTGTGCAAAACCAACATTTTGACCAGTCCTTCGATCCTTTCCTGCACTCATCTTTCGTAGCAATAAAAACTTTTGGTTTTTCAGTTTGAAATAATATTAAATAGAAAGAGGTTTCTCTACCATAAGACACCTTTTTCTTCGGTTCTGAAGATCCTACTGGGTCAAAGAAATACAAAGTTTTTCGAAATGTTCTACCGCTTCGCTTCCTCAGGCATCAAAACATAAAACGCCTATTCAAAA
>NW_017535518.1:1705964-1725658 GCF_001853355.1 Bactrocera latifrons | reverse complement strand
ATATATATATACCGAGACCGAAAAGCGCATATACATATATATATATTTCAGTCTTGCCGGAGGATATAACATCATTAGACGAGGCTCGACAACAGTACTTTTTATGACTCTTTTTTTAACGATTTTGAATACCAATAGTATTTGCTTTAACTTCTCTAAGCCCGAAATATAAAGGAAGAAGATTTTTTGCACCAAAAGTCTGCCTTATGAAAAGTTCATGTTCATTATTTTCCAAAATGAAAAAAAAAGTTAATTGCAAATTTAAATATGTATTTTCCCACAATTTTTCCTTTTTTGTTTCGCTTTAACAGCATAAGAGCAAATCAAAATTTCCTCTTTGCAAATCTGCGTGGTTTGGGGTTTCGTTCCAGTCAAATAATTTCCTTTTACAAATTATCTTTCGCTTCGAGTCATTCTTGTTTTTGGTTTGTCATGTCAACTAGAATCATTGTTGACTATAAGCAAATTATATAGCCTTTAACTGCCAAGCCAAATGAGCAAAGTGAAATGTAAAGAAATTGACAAGTCAACCATTTTGAAAGTAGCCACTATTTGCCAAAAGTGTTTTGAACTGAAATGTCAGCAATTGTGCCAAGAGTCAAAGTATGTAAGCTGAAATTGCTGCCGGCAAGCAGAGCACATTTTCCAAACACACATAGAGACCGAAAGCGCAAAGGCACTGTTGGAAAAAGTTTACTTATATTAAAAAACTATTTTACCACAAAAGTTTCAATCTGAATTATAAATGTTTTCAAAAATCTTTAGTTGCATAAGTTTGAGGAAAACTCTATATCTTTAATTCAAAAATTTTCCTACAGGGCATGCATGCTAACCTGTCACCTTACTAAGCGCAAAATGTTGTGAAAAATTTAGACACACAGCCGTGTCTGCTCTATTCATATTCACTTAAATGTCGTGGCACATAGCTACGAACATAATTATATCTACATATAACTATATATATTTATGTATACTGTACCCTTATGTTGCCAATATTTGACTTTGCTGTTCAATTTGCAGCACTCTTTGCATTGTTGCCAATTCAAAATCCCAGTTTGTCGCAAGTATCCATTCTAGTGTGTCTAAATTTCCTGGCAACAGTCCCTCTAATAGCTGATTCGTGCTTAGTATATAAAGTCTTTACGGGCATATCTACTTATGTGTGAAACCCAGTAGTTAAAGCAAGTAACAGTAAGTTAGGGAACAACAACATTGTTAACTAGTTACAAAGTAGTTCAAATGACCAAAACTGAGAAAAAGAAACAGAAAAATTATTTATTTTACAATATATTAACTGGTTATAAACTGGTCCAACTAACCCATAAATGACAAATAAAAATATTTTTTGTTATTGAAGTTTATGTGTAATTATAGTTGATTTGCAAAACATCGCCATTGAAGCAAAAATTTATAATTTTTCGAAAATTTCGTGAATGTTTTTGTTGACCATTTGCGTAAGAAAATATATTGCTTATTTCCTTTATTTAATACATATTCGAAAATTATTACCAACCTAAATGTAACAAATTACTATTATATATATATATATTATATTTAGAGTAGCTACGAACTGGTCTGATTTAGATTTTTTTCAAATAATTTCAGAAAGAGAATAAAATAATGCATAAAATAAATGAAAAGTGAATTGCTATTTTCAAATCAACTTTGAAGGTGGCCAAATAAACATTCGCTTTGTGAATCACTTCGAAATTTTTGGGTTTATAATTTCTTTTTTTCAAAATTTTTGAGACTATTAATTAGGCAAAGTTTATTAATTATAAAAAAATACGGAAATTATATTTTAGACCTTCATTCAGTTATTATGCGTCATATAAAAAAATATTTGACATAAACAAACTAGTACCAAATAGGTGAATTGTGGCCCAGTTTTATAAGTAGAATTTAACTTATTTACATGAAATTATATACTTAAGTATCTGTAGAGACCTTATCGATCATTTTTTTCTAATATATGTGTGTTTAGATTCGGATTAAATATGTTCAAAAATAGACAAAATTATTCCATATGACTTTAAAAAATTACAAAAAAAAAATGAAGTTAGCTTCTTTGGAGATGGTTGGGCTTTAGAAAATAAATTATGCTAACTTTCGTAGAGATATCTGTTAAATAAAAAAGTTTTCCATACAAAAACTTGATTCAGACTGGTCAGTTTGTATGGCAGCTATATGCTACAGTTGTCCGATCTGAATAGTTTCCTTGGAGATTATACTGTTTCTTTGATTAATAATCCATGCCAAATTTCGTGAGGATACTTCGTCAAATAAAATAGTTCTCCATACAGAAACTATATTTTTAGCGATCAGTTTATATAGCAGCTATATGTTATAATAGTCCAATTTGAAAAATATTTTCGAAGATGGTGTCATAGATTTACAAAATGACCTGAGCGAAGTTTTGTGAAAATATCTCCTCAAATAAGGAAGTATTTCATATAAAAACTTGATTTAGGTCGATCAGTTTGTATGGCAGCTATATCCTATAGTAGTCCCATCTAAACAAAATTCTCGCTTATAGCCTTCATTTGAGCAATAGTCTGGGCCAAATTTCATGAAGATATATTCTCAAATAAGGAACTTTTCTAAAGAAGAATTAAAGCTACGTGGCCCGTTGACGGAAACATGCACATTGCTAATTCGATTCAGCTCGCGTGCTGTTGACTGATGTATAATATATAAAGTCTTCTGTATGACTATGAGAATTCCTTTTCACACATATCCTACCATATCCTTACAATCCTCACAATCTCTTACCTACCACTCAAGAAAAAATCATTAAAGAAAAGTTATATTTTTTTGAATATATGATAATATTATTTATACATGCATAACAAACTATTTTCTGCCCAAAAATCCACATCTCTCTATACGACCATATGCCACGACACATTCCACTTCACCACTGGGTACAACTGTTTGCCTGACATTATTATTGACTTGTCATTCGATCCTAAATACACAGTTATTGCTACGCTTATTGTTTGTTTTGTATTTCATAGCATAAAATCCCGGAGGATAAGAGCAATACGAAACGAATTTTGTGAGACGGAAGTGAAAAGCTCATGTTAGCTAACTGTCAGCGCTGACATACCCGCATACGAGTAAATGCTTATAACCACAAACACATACACACGCACACACATATGCAGAGAAGCCAAGTCTGCCCTCTATGCTATAGAATTTCTAGTCGTGATATGCAGAGAAATTTATTTTTGCAGTTGTTATAGTCTTTGCATTTAACCGGTCACTACCAGCAGTGGAGCTATAGATGCACACACAGAGACACACATACACACAGGCATCTGAAGTTGAAAATTATACGTGTATTTATAGCTTTGGCAGCCTCACGGCATTACAAGTAACCTACATAACGGAGTTATTGTTGTTTTTTGTAGTATTTGCCAACCATCAATAACTCAAATAATCATTATTGTCATCGACAGTTGCAAGCGCATTGTGTCGGTATAAAGTAACCATAACCGTTGCTGTGGTGTATTGTGGGGATCATGCGGCCAACGGCATATCAAGACATAAAATCTTATGCGCTCACATTCTCCGAACGGTGCTTAACATTTGGCCATAAATGTTGGTGAGCACTGTGTATGGGTGTGAGTATAAGAGACTTTGTGTGTGTGTATGTGCGACTTTATATGTGTATAAGTCAATTGATATGTATATCTGCGCCTGAGTATGTGCAGGCTTGTGTATGCGTTTGTGTGACCGTGCGCTTGAAACCTGGAAATCTAGTAAATGATTGTAGGTTGTTAGGTCAAAGCAACGAAATATTTGTTCTTGTTAAGTGGTTTTTCTTACGTGAAGCATTCATGCTGCGGGGAGCACATTTTTCAACCCTGATATTATATTACAACCTTGTTTGCGCAAGAAAATATGCGAAGTGAGATAAGTTTAGAACATTCATGTAATGTTTAGTGTTTTTTATTTAATGAAATATGCTCTACATGCCCCGTGTAGGTTATTTTCAATCTTTAAAAAGATATATAAACAAGAAAAAAGTTAACTTTGCTGGCACTGTAGTTTTAGCATCATTTTGATGCATTGCTTATAGCTAGCTATAGATTCTGCTCAGTCAGTTTGTATGGCAGCTATATGTAATAGTGGACCGATAACAGCGGTTCCAAAAACTTAGTAGCCACTTGAGAAGAAAGGGATGTATACAAAATTTCAGGTCGATACCTCAAAAGCTGAGCGAAAAGTTGTGCATATACCGACAGATAGGCAGCGGCGTTTTGAATTATAGTGAAGTGTGTGTATGAATATATATCTGCAGCATCAATATGTCAAAAACTGTCAATGCATGGCATAAAGTTGAGTAATATAATATTAAAGTATATGTTATTGAATGTTGAAATTTTATACTCCTTTTTATTGTATTATTGTATTATACGGAAACCTTTCTGAGTAATGATATGAATTATGTAAATTTCTAGCACATAAAAATAATAAAATACTCAAAATTTTATGAATCCCTAAATTTCGGAAAAAATAATATTTTGGAAAACCTGTTATATATAAAATTTTTGAAAATTAAATTTCAGGATACCTAGTCCTTTAGGGTTTTAGTAAAACATACACTCAAGCATTGTGTTCATAAAAAAATTCAGTATTATTGTACAACATTTGGTAATACCGAACATTTTCGAAATGCATTAATGTTTTTATTAACGTTTTCTGGTTTAATATTGCAGGATTGCGTATATTTTCAAAGTGTGAGTCATTTCAGGATTTCTAAAACGTTCGAAAATTATTTAAAATATTTTTTTGTTGTTGAAAAGAAATTTTCAGAATCGCAAAATTTTCCAAATTCATTTATTTTTATGAAACGATATTTTGATAAAAAATTTCGGGATTCTAGTTAAAAATCTTTTGGTTGCAAAAATTTTTTCGCTGCTGGGATTCCGATAATTTAAGGTGTCTAATAAAAAATCTCGAGATTTCGAAAATTTACAAATGTTGATCATTTCGGCATGCCGAAAAAATTTGAATATGTCATATACTTCTTTGTTGAAAAAAAAATTTTAAGTTAACAGTAAAACTTTTAAAGATTCCCGAGAATTTCAACATATTAAATACTTTGGGATATGGAAAATATTGGAAGGTCTTAAAATTAAAAATTCTTTAAGAGAAAATGTATAGTTTCTAGTAAAACATTTCGGTATCCTTTAAATTTTCGAAATTATTTCACATAATGTATTTTGTTCTAAATTTCCATATTCTAGTGCAACAGTTTGAGATCCCGATAATTTTATCAATGTTTTACATTTTTTTTCGATTGAAATTTAAGGTTTCTAGTAAAACATTTCGGGAAACCGAAAAATTGTAAATGCATGTAAATATTTTTTTTGTTGAAAAGATATTTAAACTTAATAGTATAGTTCGGGAAGATTTTTCAAATGTTAAAAACTTCGGGGTAACGAAAATTCCATTGAGTTGATTTTATTACAAGTTAAAAACAATCCCTAATGGACTTAAGGAAATTTTGCCCTGAACAATTTTTAATTCATTATTGAACAAATGTAAAAATTTGTGATTTTGGATTGAGTTCTGCTTTGAATTGTAATATTTTTAGATCTGAAAACAAAAAAATCCGTAACGAAAATTTTATTCTAGTCTCTTACACTCTCTAACAGGGATATTTTTCTTAGAATATGCATAGGCTCATCTTAATCTTATTTTCTTTTATTTTTGACTCACTTTAAAATATACATATATTCAGATTTTTAACGTATTCTCCTTAGATTCCTCACGACTTAAAAAGTTGCACTAAGTTGACTAAGAAAAATGTGCCTCAACGCAAATACCAATCTGGCGACACCGATATGGCATTATGAAAAATGATGTCATCGTTATCTAAGAGCGAAAGCACTACATGAATTACACATACACACTTATACACCATAAAGATGTATATATGTGTTGATTAAAATGATAATGTTACATGCGTTCAGTCAAAATTTATTTCCATCACGATTTATTACTTTTATGATTCGACGCGGTTAGCTGAGACTGCTGACAAAGCAATCAATCCACGACGATAAGGCGCTTGAAGAAAAGCCATTGGCGAAAAAACTCAGCAGCCGCGCCTGTGTGTATTTGTGTGCCTGCAAATAGCTTAATGAAGTCACTTCGCTAACCGCAAAAACCGCGTGATCTGCGCTATCAAATGTTTGCCAATACGTCATCGTTTCCTGTTTTTCTTTTCACCCTACAAACATAGAAATTTTCGCTGAGTTTTCAATATCGCGCGGAAGCGGCTACAGCAGCGTAGCAAGTGATATGTAAAATCATATGATTAATGTGGAATTTTTTCTCAGCCACCAGCTTAACATTGCCACTTCGTTGGCTAGCAACAACGACAACTAAGTATGCTGGTGTGTCGTAAGATACTTGAGATTGTCGCTTATCAAAGCGCTTGTACTTTGACTTTGGTTGGAGCGAGCAAACATGTCAATGTTGCCGATTTTTTCGCATATGACATTTCCACAATCATGTTAAGATAGTTGTTTTTGGTCCTATGTACGTACAGAATTTGTAAGCTTGAGCTACACTTCTTAGAAAATTCGATATTCTATTAAAGAAGTGTATTTTTGAGGGCTTGGATGTGTGCCATAATTTTAGTTTTTGACTTGGTAAAGTCATAAAATCTTTTGAAGCCTAAAGTTGGTATGAATGTGTCAATTAGTAGAGCGCCAAAAATACAGAAAAATTGCAAAGATCGAAAGTCGAAAAAGTCTTCTCGTATTTTGTCAAGAGATGTCGTTGCAGTCGTAAATCTTCAGTTCTACCATTCAGATTGTGTCATACAATGCTGCCTATATTTCGTCTGCATCTAAATATTTTGCCAATTTTAGTTACAGCTTCCCTTTGAGTTATCACCGAAAAACTATGCTCCTCACTTCCATTTTTCCTTCAGGGCCTATATGTACATATAATATAAATATGCATACATAAATACCTATGTAGCTAACTGTAGTTTAGTTACATATGTATTTTTTGCAACGGCTTTTGGCGCCAATATCTGTGATGCGTGATGCCACAGAAATGATAAATAATATTCACTTGATAACACTCATAGCAGCCTTTTATCCCTATCGAAATCAGCGCGTGTAGATTTTTTGAAACATTTTGTAAAATGTAGATATCATTTCCGTAATTTTTAGGGTGGTAGACCAAGCTTATATGATTTAGGTTTAATATGATACAGTTGTTTTTTTTTTTGTAATTTTTTTCATTTATTATATTTTTTATTTGTTTGTAAGTCAATGAATACACCTGTTTCAGTTTTGAAAATATGGCACTTATATTTTCAAAGTGCATTCTTTTAAAAGAGGATCATCGAACCACACCACCGCTTCATCGATATCAAAGCTGAGCTGCCTTTATGCCTCAGAAAAAGCGACTGCCTATCGTGCTTCTTCTTCAATCTACGCCGGGAGAAAATAATTCGATCTGCAGAATGAAACAAAGAAGGTACAATCTTCTACGAGAGTGTACAACTGCTGGCCTGCCCCATTGACATCGATGTCATTTGCTATAACAACCGTGCCGTTAGTTCTGCTTTTTTCTGGTCGAACAAAGAAGTGAAGCAAATGGTTGTGGTATTGAACGAAGACAAAATATCTCCTGTTAAAAAGCAAACAGTTGTCGAACTCTCGACTTGGATTCCACGTCACTGTTGACAACGTCCGATGTATTTAACGTGGATACTTGCTGACGACAGCCTTACCCCATGGCAGTCAAAATCACAGCGGTTCAAGCTTTTGTAGTGTCAGAGGCCTCTCTAAAACACCTGCCGTACTTTGGGTCCGGCACCCTGTTGGAATACAACTATATATTCAACTGATATAGGGTCAGTTCTTCCCACACTCGGGACCGGTGTGCAGGTCGGAGCAAACTTCAAGGGCTGCTGCTCCCCGTGGTACCAGAATTATGCCTCCAAAAGTGCTATCAATTGAGCTTCCATACTGCTCGTTCCTGGTGACCCCATTACCCAGTGGACCCCATACGCACAGCCCATGTACACAAGAGGCCAACCCAGTTAAACGCTTTCCTCTAATAGAATGTCTCATCACTTTTCAAGGTAATGGAAGGAGACTGTTGCCCCGATAAGAACGAAAATCGCTTTTGATCTTATCTGGAGACTTCAGAAGAGGAATAACCTCAGAAATTTTTCACTTCCGTTGAAAGTATCTCTCCCAGACGCACTTATTATAAATAACCTCCAGGTATTCCAGAATGTACTTCTACAAGATTTCGCACATTTCTCTGCTCAAACCATCAAGGCCTGGGGACCGCTAAGACCTAACCAGGCGCACGGCGTAATGGACCGAATTAACATCTACGATTCTCTGCTAAAACGAAATGAAATCGAACCATTTCTGAAGCGAGTGGTAAAAGGAGGCGAAAAGCGCATTATATACAATAATAATGTGCGAAAAAGATTGCAGCCCAAGCATCGTGGAACTCAACAAATGGTTGCAAATCCAGGATTAACGCCTCGAAAGGTTACGCTCAGTGTTTGGTGGGTTTGAAAAGAAATCATCCACTATGAGCTGCTCCAGCCTGATCGAACGATTGATTAAAAAATTTACTGCCAAGAACTGATGAGATTGAAGCAAAAAATCGAAAAAAAGGTAAGAGCTGATCAACAGAAAGGGCTTCGTCTTCCATCAGGGCAATGCTAGATCACTCACATCTTTGATGACTCGACAAAAAATGGGAGAGCTTTGCTGAGCAGTTTAGATGCACCCATCACATAGCACTGACCTGGCATCGACATGATCATTAATGGTGGAAATTTGGCTTCAAGAGAAACCTGTGAAAATTAGTTGACGCAGTTTTTAGCAGAGAAACCAGAAATTTTGACATTGAGGGAACAATCTCTCTAGCAGAAGAATGGTTGAGTTTTGATTAGAAATGCGGCTAAGACTTTTTCGACATTAAAATATTGTATGGGGTCTCCTACATTTCTTTCTTAATATTCATAGCTTCGTGGCAAACTTAATAAACACTGTTAAGAACGTAAAAAATAATAAAATGGATAAACTCAATAATTTAATATATAAAATAAATATTTTTTTAAATTTTATCTAAGCTAAACAAATTTAAAGCGAACTCTAAGCAGGCCGACACCCACATCTAATCTGGTGACCTACTTTTGCGCACTCGCACGCACGCAGTTTATTAGATCGAAGGCACGGAGCAATACGCTGCACCATTCTATATGCACCCCCACAGACCCACACACACAAACGCACAGCAGAAATAAATTAACAGCAAACTAAGTTCAATAAAAAGTTGCCTCAGCTGTTGGCAATTTCATTTTCAATTTAAATGCAGCAAAGCTTCTGCCAATTGTCACCAATGAGTGCCGTCGAATGCATGAGCACAGAGCGGCCCTGAATACCGTTAGCATAACAGCAACCGTGGCAGTGGCAACAACAAAAGCCAATATTCAGTATACACCGTTAGATGTGCCGTTAGCAGATTTGTAAGCTATTTATGCGAAAAGTTACTTAAGTGTTAATGCAACATCCGCTTAATCCAGCAGCAACAGCGCGCCACTAAACGTAGTGGCAACAATAATACACAGTGTTGCAACCTTTACTCCTGCTAAGCGCAAAACAACAACAACTCGCGATGATTTTGCAATATACTTGCTCACTGCACTCATGTTATGTACGGCAGCTGCATGTTGTATGCTTCCAGCGCTGTTGCATACTCAGAGCCGGTGGGTGGTGCCAATACCATTCTAACTAGTGTGCTACAACAACAATAAACGTATAATAACTCAACGAACGCTTCATGATGTGTCATGCTTTATTTATGTCACATGGGTGCCACTGTCGCAGGCGAGTCGTGCTTACAAGTGACTCAAGTTGGAGATTTGTGGATATTTGTCGGCGTCCACACACATGCGCATGCATTTACTCTATACATGTATATGGTGTTTGTAGTTATATGCGCAAATCCTAAGTGCTTAGCGACTGTAAGAGCGACTGCGAATGACCCACGAAAATATCAAATCTCTCTTCCGAATGTTATTGAAGTGGAAATAAGTAATGAAAACAAGTGAAGAAATATTAAGTCAGGAAACAGCCGATTAATCGATGTCCTTGTGAATTGTATGTTTCAAACGTGAAGAATGGAGATTGGTTATTAAACGAAACTTTTTACCAAATATCTCATTACTTAAACTTCGGCACACGCAGGGCATAGTTCAATTTGCTGAAGAAGACCTGCATTGGTCAGTCGAAAAATGGCGCAACATATTGCGGTCCGAAGAAACTAAAATTGTTTTATTTGGTCCCAAAGACGCTAGCAAACGCTTCATTTGATCTTGTATATGTTTCACGGACGGTACAACACGTTTCTTCTTTGCTATGATATGGGTCCGTTATATTGAATTAAAGAAAACATAAATGCCAAATTGTATGTTGAAATAATGGAGTATGCCACATCAAGATAACGACCACAAACATACTAGCAGGTTGGCAAAAATTTGTTTGCTGGAAATGGAATTAAGTTTATTATTTAAATTATTTAATTTTTTATTATCGCAAAATCGCTAAATTCGCTCAAGGTAAATCATATAGGAACCCCTACCGACAGTGCGAAGAATAATGTAATCGGGTCATAATAATGAATCAATAACTTATTATACCAGAGACATTAACTTTTACCACTGCGATGGTATTAGACAGACTGAAGAATGGGCGTGGCGCCAACGTGAAGTCTCTTACCTCGAGACCTGCTTGACATTACATTAACATTTAAAAGGTAGACGAAATCGGAATGCAACCATGCCTATTTCGCACGAAACAGACTTTTGATTCTTTGACTTTCGGTGATGCAATGTAAATCAAAAATCAACTAATATAACGAAGTATATCATCTTATGACCAAAAATTGCCCAAACCGAAGCGAAAACTGCTGAAGCCCTTGTGGATATCAGTACTAAATATCCGTCAATATGTGTGGTATAAAAAGTTCAAATTGATATATTTTGGTTTTATATTATAGCATCAGTTCCATCTTACCAGGGCTAAAGCTCACTCCATTATTCGCCCATAGCTATAACCTTCATAAGGTTCTTTCCACAATCACACTTATTTTGGATGGACCGAAGCTAATATACCCTTCACAGGTGTATTTCTTTTGGTAACTATGTGTCCAGTTTGTATGGCAACTGTATGCTATAGTGAGCCGATCTGAAGAATTTTTTCGGAGATTACATTATTATCTTAGAAAATAACCTGTGCCAACTTTTGTGAAGACACATTGCCAAATGTGAAAGTTTTTCACACAAGAACTTGATTCCGATTGTTCAGTTTGTATGGAGGCTATATGTTATGGTGGTCCGATAGCGGCAGTTCCAACAAATGAGCAGCAGTTTGAAGAAAAAATGACATTTATAAAATTTCAAAACGATATCTTAAAAACTGAGGGACTAGTTCGTATATATACAGACAGACGGACAGACGGACATGGCTAAATCGACTCAGCTCAACATACTCATCATTTATATATATACTTTATAGGGTCTTCGACGCTTCCTTCTGGGTGTTACAAACTTCGTGAACAACTTAATATACCCTGCTCAGGATATAATAAGCTCTGAAAATTAAATTCATTATCTTTTCAGTGGTTACTAAGGCGATTAAGTATTGTCAAAATAACACACCTAATATGCTTCTGCTCCAATTGCTTATAGACACTTTTATAGAAAAATTTTAAAAATTTTCTGTTATAAGAATTAGCAAAATTATCAGCTAGCTCCATACTAATTCATATAAGTCTGACTATACACTCCCACGGTTGGTTTTCAATACTTGCTTGCAGTTGAAAATACGCTGAAAATGGAGAGCTTGTATAATAGTAGAGGAGTAAACTACCTCAATCTATACCAACTGGACAGAAATTGTTTACGGTGTAAGAACTGGGGTATACTCCGAGTATACCTATATCCATCTTTCCATCTACAAAACTCAGCTATCTTCCAAGCAGAAGTAGTAGGCAAAGATAATTCCTGTGTAGTTCTATGTTTTCGCAGATAACTTGGCCAAGTCAGGAGCCTCTTTAGACGAATACGAGACAGATATAATACTGTATCCGATAGTAAAGACCAAAAGGGAGCTCAATAAACTATTGTAACAAATAGCTCAGAGTAAAAGGAAATTTGCATCCACAAGTTCGACACTTCCTCTGTGAGTGACCAGCGCTATCGGAATCTCGATGTAGAACTCTTAGAACCCATCTGGTGCCAAACCTTGAATGTCTATCTACAAAAATTTTAACGTTGAGCACTTCAAATAGTTTGAACCCAATGTGAAGCGGGAATAGCAAGAATAAAGGGCCTTATGATTGTGATTAGCATTTAGTGCTAATTGACCACGAAAGGTTGTGCTCTTACTTACTACTTAATAGAATTGTGTATACATACATAAGGTTTGGAACTAATAGAAGTGTGAACTAAAATTATTTTTTAATTAATTAAAATTAGTACTAAATTAAACCAAATGAAGAATTCGCAAAAAATTTGCCTTAAAATTGTATCATTCATGACTTTTAAATTTTTCAAAATATTGCTAAATAGTTTATGCGCCAATATTTGCTTAAATGTTCAGTATTTCATTTCTATGTAGTAGTAAGTAAGTTGGTTTTTTTTTTGTTTTTTTTTTTTAAGTTCATTATGCCGAAAGTTGAATATTTAATGTCTTTAATGTAAATATTTTTTCACTTTGCCTCGCGCGTGTTTCATAAATAAACAGTTGACATAAAAAATTATCGCGCACTGCAACGCATTAAAATTGCGCAATAAAACACTCATTTTATGTAGTAAGCAATAACCACACACACACACACACAAACATACTCATATGTAGCTACAGGCATAATTGCACTCATGTGGGCACGCACGCACACTGCGACATTTGTACTACTAAATTTTATAGCACACTTATAGGCGGCACTTTTATTATGTAATAAAGTAATTAATTCGCAGACAAAGAAATATAAACTGAGAGAATATTTACTTAAGCACTAATACAAAGCGCAGCGCAGAACGGCAGAATCAAGTTCAGCAAACGCAACATACACACACACACACACGTGCATAAGCTATAAATAAGTTTTTTATGTATTGCGCATATATGATTTTTGGGTACATGCGCATGTATGTGTGCCTAAGTTACAACACACACACATACATACATACATACATATATGTGCCTGGGTAGACATGTACTAGCTGTAAACTCAAGCTGCGCTAAAGCGTTGGCGCTTAAAATTACAAATTGCCACTTGCAGTTATTTAATTAAGTTAATCCCTAAATGTATGCTACAGGCCACGGGCCTGACTTGCCTGTCGCGCCGTGTGGATGAGCCAAACTAAGTAACGCCCGTCGCTAAGAGTCTGCGTAAGTGTGCACAAAAATTAGTGAATGCGTGCGTGTGTATATGTGTGTGTGTGTGTGTGAAGTTGAGTTGACGTAGCAAGCAGCGCATAAAAAACCGTAATTTAATGTTAGCTAAAAGCAATAGCGCAATTTGCAGCCAAAATGCCAGACAGCTGCGTGTGCTTGTATTAAATACGTGTATATGTATATGTGTGTGCGTGTGAGTGAGTGTATGATTTCATTTTTGTATTTTCTGCATAAATTTATAAAATTTTCCGGAGAAAAAGCGTGAAACTTTGTCTTACCATAAATGAGCTCGCGTTCGAAATTCGCTGTCGGCACGACAATTAGAAAAACAACACCGCCACCCATTCGGTATGAAATAAATAAATTTCCTTAGAGCTTTTGTTGCTGTTGCAATGTTATTGCTTGGATATGAGTGGGTGTTTATTTCCTTCCTTGCCGGCTGTTGATCAAGTGAAGTTGCTATTGTCTCAGCTGCTGATATCATAAACAATAACAGGCGATGAAAAAGTCACGCTAAAAATTCGCTTTGCGGATTAATTGTGAAGTGCTGAAAGTTAAAATGTGATTAATAAAATAAAATAAATAAATGTGGGTGGACAACTGTTTTATATGAAACAAAATAAATGGAAATATTAAATTAAATTTGAATTTTAAATTTTCTACAACCCATACATTTGATACATATGTACTTCTCTATATAGTATATGAATAGAGGTAGATGTATCAACAAAACTTAAGTACGGGAGTCCACCTAAGACTTCAATATATAAACTTAGGCCTTAAACTTAAACTTAAACCTAATCGTAAACGTTAACTTAAACTAAAACGTAAAATTCAAATTTTTATCCGAAACTGAAATTTAAAATAAAACTTAAAATTCAAAATTTTTAACTTAAACTTAAGACTTAAGACCTAAATCTTCAAACTAAAAATTTAAGACCTAAAACTTAAAACTTAAAGCTTAACACATAAAACTTAAAACTTAAAATTTAAAACTTAAAACATAAAACACAAAACATACAATTTACAACTTTCAACTTACAACTTACAAGATACAACTTACATTTTACAACTTATAACCGAAAAAATACAACTTTCAACATACAGATCACAATTAAAATTTAAAATTTACAACTTATAAATTACAACCTACAACTTACAACTTACAACGCACAACTCAAAAACGAAAAATTACAACTTAAAACTCACTGTTTACAACTTAAAACTAAAAATTTACAAATTACAACTTACAACTTACAACTTAAAAAGTATAACTTACAACTCACAACTCATAACTTACAACTTACAACATTCAACTTAAAACTAAAAATTTGCAACTCACAACTTACAAGTCACGACCTACTACTTGCAACTTATAACTCACAATTTTGCGCCAATTTGCTTCAGCCACCAAAAAAAAGAAGTCTAAATAAAATTAGCATATAAAGAACAGCATGAAACAGCGATACTATATTCATACGTATACACATTTACCAACAACAAATTCAAAGTTAAAAAAGACATTTACATATTTTAGACAATTGATAATGCACCCACTGAGCCGCCTATTACGAACTTCTGTTTGGCAACAACAAAACAACGAATAAAGTCTAATAGTAAAAGCGCAATCGTGGCCAAATAAAACCGTATATATGCAAATTGGCAGCAGAAACAAAACAAATTCGCGCAAACTTTCCGGCGTTTTGCATACTTTAAGGCGCATTTGGAAATTTTCTTCCGCCATATTCGTAAAAATGTCGTAAAGCGAAACAAATGTTGCAAACTTTTGCGGTCATGCATTCATGTAGTTATTCCTTCATACATATAATGCACATGCGACTGCTTCTAGCCACAGTAGGAGCGCGCAACCGCACTGCCACACTGCAATGGTGCTGGGCGAAACCAAAGTGTTAACTTTTTGGGTAAACCTCATTAGGCGAGTGACGTCGAGTCAAAGTTTGTCCCACTGACAGACGTGCGTACTTATAAACATATATACTTATATATATATATATATGTATATACGGCTAGGATCAGCAGCACATCCGTTGGGACAAGCGACGTAAATTCCTTGCAACAATCCGTCGCTCAACTTTACTGCCATTTCATAGCACGCTAAGCATTTGATTTGCGCTTGTGCAGCTGCCGTTACAGCTGTTACCGTTATATGCACTTCTTTTGCAACTTTGCTCGTCTGTCTGTCAGTGCGTCAACAAATCTGCAAGGATGTGCAGTACTTGGAATTTCTACCGGATGCATTTCGCAAGCAGTTAGACAAATAAGCAACATTTTGTGGCACAATGGGACCGTGAGTGAGGAGTATGTGGAAATGGTTGTAACAAAATTTTTACAAAACAGATAAGCCGAGCGACCGGAAACTCGAAAAGGTTTAGAGAATAACTGAAAGTGAAACATACCAGCGCCGGGCAGCGGTGCTGTGTGTCGGAAGTGTGGGTGAGGCAGCAGGCAGCAGGCTGCTGGTTGTTGTTGGTTGCGGTGCTGTTGGACAAGTGTGGTTTGCGTGTTTTGTGCTTAAATGAATGCCTGGAAGTGAAAGTTCGACCGAGTGAAGAATATGTGGTTCAAGTGAGAATTTGTTGCGTCTTCCACGCGGCATATGCAAAAGCTCTAATGGCAAAGTTGTAGGAATATCTTATTTGGCTAATTCGTTGCACAAGTTGTTGCATGTGGCAATGCAAGGTATGCGTGCAACTTGTGGTGGTTAACAGGTTCTTTACTATTATATTTCCACTTTTTATTTTATCCGAGAAAACTTTTTGTATTGTGATGAATGTGCGCGGTGGCTGGCACGTACTCTAAGTCGCAGTTGCGGTAGTCGTAGTAAAGTTTCTTTAGTTTAAATTTACCCTCATGAGAACGCAACGGGTTAAATTGCTTGCTTAAAGTTGGTTTGAAAAATTAATCAATTTAAAAGTATGGCTTCATATTTAAAGCTAAAATGTTTAAAGGTGAAAGCTTATGACTAAAGCTTGCAGCTTACAAATCACAACTTGTAGCTTAAAACTTACAATTTACAACTTACAGCTTACAACTTAAAATTTACAACTTCCAACTTAGAAATTACAATTTACAACTTACAATCAAGAAATTACAACTTACAACTTACAACCTTGAAATTACAACTTGCAACTTGTAACATGAAACTTGCAATTTACAACTTAAAACGAACAGCCTACAACTTTAAATTTTTAAATTACAACTTACAACCTATAAATTACAACTTACAACTTGTAACTTAAAACATGCAATTTACAACTCACAACTTATAGTTTAAACTTTACAGCTCACAACCTACATATTACAACATACAACCTATAAATTACAACTTACAACTTGTAACTTAAAACTAACAATTTATAACTTCAAACTTACCGCTTACAGCTTATAACTCTCATATTACAACCAGCAAAATATAACTTGCAACTTATAAATTACAACTTACAGCCTATAAATTACAACTTACAACTTGTAAGTGAAACTTACAATTTACGACCTACATCTTTCAATTTAAAATTTACAACCAACAAATTACAACTTACAACTCCAAACTTCCTATTTTAACTTACAATTTCAACCTGGAATTTACATCTAACAACTTAAAACCGGCTATTTACCACCTTATTTTCAAACATAAAAGTTACAACTTTTAACATCAAATGTAACACACACAACTTAAAACTTACAATGTTCATCTTGTTCACTTTAAAACTTTAAAATGAAATGTAATCAATCTTTGTGAAATTTAAACCTAATCTTCCAACTTACAACTAACAACTAGCAGCTTTGTATATACAACTCACATTTTACAACTTAAAACTCACAACTTAAAACTCACAACTTACAACTAAAAAGTTTTAAACTGTTAACCTAAAAATTTGAACACGTCAGAATTACATTAACTAAATGAAAGTATCCTTTAAATCTATTGAAATTTTATACCTATTTTATAACTAGAGTTTTAATTTGTTTAAAAATTGCACATGAATTTGCGTCGCTTTTTATTTGTTCAAAAAAAAAAAAGCTAAAAAAAAAACATAAATTAAATTCAAGTACAACATATTAATTATGCTTAATCCTGAGCTTTAAATTAAAAATAGCGCACATATTTTAGAGATCCCTAAAACCTTGCCGTCATACATATATATTAATATACATATAAATAAATGAAAAATTCCACAACAACTGCACTTTTTTATTTGTTCGCTCTATTTGCTGTGCATACAAAACTTCCCCATTAGTTGAACAGGCAAATAATTTCCGCTTGACCCAAATACTTTGGACACCAGCTGGCTAATTAACATTTAATTACAATTAAAAAGGACTTAATGAATTGAAGGTCAAATTTTTGCAGCTGCTAAACACTGCACAAAAAAAATTAATAAAATAAAATTGCAAAATATATGATTGGTGCAAAAACATAGATATTTATGAAAAATTTCATGGAAATGTACATTAGAATATGCAATGCAATGATAGAATAATTTATAAATCAGATGGGCGAAATAAATACCATAAATAGTTGATTACGAATTGAAATTTTCGATTGCCGCTTGACCTTCAAACTTATTTATGCAAATGAAATGCCACAAGCGTGAAATATTTCCACTAATGTATACTTAGAAATGCATACATTTAGATATATAAATATATAAATTTGTTTTAGTTTTCGTCTTTTGTGTGTTTAGGTATTTCGATAAGTATCTCAACTAAAAATCCAATACTATTTTAGGTAGTTTAAGTCTGTTGACTTTTTTATTTCAGATTTTCTTATGTAATAATGAAGCTATTTATATTTTATGTTAATGTGTTTTATTAAAGAGTTTGTAGTTATTCTGCTATTTATTAATAGTTTTGTTCCCCTAACGGTTGTACGTATCAATTAAAACTAATCGAGATAGATAGAGGGTTATATACATATATGTGACCTGGTCCACGAAAAGGGAGCTAACGTGCGAAAACTAGTTTTCTGGGAAACAGCTGTTAAAAAAAAGCATATCATCTTCCATCCGAATCAACTAAAAAGTGAAAATTGATTTTTTGACACCTAAGACCCCTTTCCGTAGACCAGGTCACATATATAAATGATTAGGATGACAGAAAATCCGGTTGACTGTCTGTCTTTATCTTTTTGATGAAACTTGGAATGCGCGTTACATAGTAAAAAAAATTGAAAGCGCTCATAGATGGGCTTAATTGGAGCAATGCTACGACCACAAAACGCCATTAACTGATAACTTATAAATTGCCATAAGTGAGCAGTAAACTAAGATATAAAGCTCTAATTTGGTTGCACCATTGCGCAAAAAAATTGATAAAAAGTTGACGTAGTTCCGCCCTCCAATAATTTTAATGTATAAATATTCTAAACCACTAAAGCTACAACAACAAATTCACCTGAGTTGCTAAATTTAACTTAAGACCTTGTATGAGAGGGCTTGATGGCAGCCGATGTGAAAATTGGACGATGGGAACTGCCAATTTTTTGGTGAAATTAAATATCCCGAGAACCAAACGACCCATTTCAAGTATACTTGAATCAGCCGTGATCCTGATCTATTTCAATAAGTATCATTTCGTCCAATCATATACCGAAAAGTTATATAAAAAAATAATTTATATAATAATTAAAATAGAATGCATTTTCATTAGTAACATCAACGTGTGTAAGTGAGTGATGAAAACCTTAAATTCAGTGGTGAATGCTTCCCACTAAGTTGGACATTTATACTCTTCAACTTACCAGTATAGAAATCGAAAGGTAATTAATATAGCGGCATACCATTTTTTCACTTATAACTCTTCTAAAGCAGTTCTATTCTACCATTCCCAATGTTTAGCAAATTATTTTTTAAGAAGGATCAGTTTGAAATTGTACGCATATATTTCATCATTCCCGTTTAAATATTACACTGCTCCGTGCAGTGCTTCGAAAAGATTTCTGTATAATTTAAACTATAGTAAACCTTTTTATCAACACTCCACTCATACCGCTATATTTTTGTGATTGATATAAAAAATATCCTATGACTTACCCTGGTTCTAAGCTCCCAAAAATGTTTAGCCAAATCAGTTCAACTAACACGACTCTCTTTTATAAATATAGATTATAAGTCTAAATAAAAAATTAAACCTAAAACGTGTTTTATCATAGAGTTTTTAGTAATTGTGACATTTATTAATTTTTTTATAATAACTTTTTTAATTATACAAATA
>NW_017535518.1:1694241-1705806 GCF_001853355.1 Bactrocera latifrons | reverse complement strand
TAAAAATTATATTATTAATAACTCCTCCGAAAACTAATTAAGACCCCTTCAACAACGTTTGGGCCACTTACTTTTTAATTACAAAATACCACAGCGTATTTAGTTTTCTGCCTTAAACCATATTATGTTTTTGTTGTTTCTGTAACACTTTTATTTTTGTGGGAACTTTTCATTTTTGCACTTCAATCACAGAAAATTTCCATTCTCTACTCCCACAATTTATGCTGCATTTTCAATAAACAGAGTGAAATCTCATGTTGCAATGCAAGTTAGCAATAGTTCGAGGAATAACAAAGAAATTATTATTTTCACTTATTTCGCGCACCCAAATTCACAACTTTTTGCAATTCACAGCAACGGATATTTTCACAATGAAATCGAAAGCAGAACTGGTTGTGGCTGCGGTAGCCGAAAATTCAAACACTGTTCAAGCGATGCATTTGCAACTAATGCCAAATAAAACAAAAAATATAATAACGTGGAGAAGAAGAAGAAGACAAATATAGAAAATAATATGCACTGATAACTAGAAAAAGCTGACTTAAATACTTATACTTCCCCATTGCCTCAGCATGCACCAATAATTTTGCAGCAAATAGTGTAAGCGTGTTTCGGTTCTGTTCTACGGCTCTAATAAGTCTAATTAATATATTTATGTGAAAACTTGTAAGCTCTTGCGAAATGCGCTAATAAAAGTATGCAAATTGTAGCGCGAAGTGTTTCGTACTTCAACTTGCACCAAATTGTGGCTAAAGAGAGCAGCGTGCATAATTAAAATGTTTGAAATTGAATGGTGGAATGGAAGAAATAGGTAGAGGGCGAGAACATGATAATGTGAAGATTCAACATTGTTGCAGTTCATTATAAAACAACTGACTTATAACTAACTTGTAAAATAATACTTTTTTGCATTAAATAATTTACTAAATTGTCTACCATATATCCTTGATGTGGGTTCCAAAATAGAAGAAATAATCTACGAACTCGAGGTTATGACTCTCAACAGTGACGTGGGAAACAAGTCGCGAGTGCGACGACTATTTGTGTGTTGTCAGGAGATATATCGTCTTGCTCTTGTTCACTACCAGACCCATTTGCTTTGCTTCCTTATCCAGTCTGGAGAAAGCAGAACTAAGGACCCGGGTTTTGAGGATAATTATACCAATATCATCAGCATACGCCAGCAGCTGTACACTCTTACAATCTTCATCTGCTCGATTAAGTTCTGCAGCTCAAATTATTTTCTACAGGAACAGACAGAAGAAGTTACATGATAAGAAGTCGCTTTGTCTGAAACCACGTTTGGTATCGAACGGCTTGAAGAGGTGCTTTCCGATGTTGAAGGCGCTTTTGGTATTCCTCAACGTCTGTTTACACAGTTTTGTGGAGATACCAAATTCACACAGCGCAACATAGAGGCAGCTCCTTTTCGTGCTGTCGAAAGCAGGTGAATATCTGATCCGTTGTTGATTTTCCAGGCTTTAAACAACAGTGAACAGTTGTTTTCAGTGGGCTTTATGTAAGGGTTCACAGTTAAATAGTCTTCCTTCCGGATGCCACTAATTGACGCATTGCTAACGCGGAATAGGAAATATGATCCATTGATATGCGGGTTCCCTGCTTTTGACATTTTTTGCAGTCATCTTGATCTATTCCTTTCTGCAGTTGTTCGCCGCTGTCTAACTATCTGTAACGAGGAAATATAGAACAGTTCCTTCTATCTGCTTCTGGTTAACCGCTTTGCACATTATTTTTCTAGTTTAGCATTGCAGTGCATCGTTTTATCCCTGCTTGTTTTGCTTCCAACCATATGTTTCTATTTGATCCTTTTTTCTCTAATAAAAAGTGGTATCATGTCTCTATGATATGTCTTTTCTATACTTACTTTCATCTTTCCTTCTGTAGTGAAAAATGTGATCACGTAGGCGATGCTTGCCAAACTTCTATTTTCCACCTAGCTACATATATGCCCTATGGTTCTATATTCTCCTGTAACTAGTAGTCGTCTCGCTAGTTTTGCAGCGCAATATTCAGCTAAGAGATCTATGTGTGTCAAGTTCAGCACTGGTTTGAGAATCGCCGTTGGACTGTTTCTTAGACCCTTTCCATTGGCTTTCGGTATTGGTTTTACAATCACTGTCTACCACTAATGTATGCGAAAAACCGAAAGCCCTCATGTTGTGACAAGCATCTGTCAACTTCCACATAAGACACTCTTGCTCTTTCTTCTACAATTCGCTTCTACAGAAGTTAGCTATTCAAAACTACCACTAGGTACTTGATGCGCCGCTAGAGAAGAAGTCGTGTCCCATTTATTGGAAAGGAACCTCTCTGAAGAGATTTGGCATGTTTTAGTACACACAAGCAGATCCATTTTCGTCGGATTCAACCTCGCTTGCGATACTCAATTCTCGTCCGCATTATCAATATTTTGAGAGGTTCCTTAACAGTTCATTCATCACTAATAATTATAGGTGCGGAGATAGCACTCCATTCTACAGAGTATGTTTACAGACTTCAAGAGTCATTCTATTGTCTAGCATATTATATAAATATGTTCAGAGTTCTTTGTTGGTAATTAACCTTAATCTGCAAACGTACATCCTATTAACTTAATTTGGTCTATACTTGAAACCCAAAACTTTCGATTAGTCCTTAATTAAACAAGAACAAACATAATCTTCCGTGGCAGCAAAGCTATAATGGTCCGACATAAATAATATATTTTGAGACTATAGCGATGTTTTCGATAATAATCGATGCTGAATTTCGGCAAGCATAACTTCCCTACGTTTCCTTCTGAGTAATACAAACTTTTGAACATAAGAATTATCAAGAACCAATATGGACCCATCCAGTCCAGTCTCTTTCCCTTGTACTTAACACTCCCTCTACTTTAATTTTATTTCAATGTGTTCCCAACGCATTTATTTATTTTTATTGCTTGACCAACCACACCTCACTTTCAAGTTAAATTCCACCGATTTGCTAGTCACAACAGCAATAGGCACTTGCAACGCTCCAATAAACTGATATAATTTTACTGCTATTGCCACAGTTCATTTTGACCACACGCTGCGGTTGTTGGTCCACCTTTTCATTATCACCGCTATGCGATTGCCGCCAGCCAATACACCGATACAACAACAACGCCAAAACCACCGCCAACCGTGCGCGCTTAGCTTCCTTCATTAGTTCACGTGCCAGCACTTGGCTTATAGTATATGCAACATGAAACATGCTACCACAATACACTGCCACCTCATATACGCGCTGCTGCGTGTGTGAATTGCTGTTCATTCCTTCGATATTCACCACAACTATCATAATCACTAGCTGCTTGAACAGCGACAACAATAGCAGCAACAGCAACAATGCTCCTGCGGTTGCACAGCACTCCAATTAGCGTCATTAATTATCACAATGCTGCCAGATGGCAACAAAAAATATAATAAAAATTGAGAAAAATAAAACAAAATAGCGAAAAAGAAAGTAAAAAAAAAAAGAGAAAAATGATATTAAGATGCTCCACTAAGTGTATATTTTTTGACTTTCGCTAAAGTAAGTAAAGTGTTGAAGCAGCAGAAATTACACTCGCAGGTCGCGCGGAAAATCTGAAATGCTGCGTAAATAATGTTGTAAAAATAATGTGAGCTTATATGCTTCATTAGTAAAATATTAGTTGTTGTTATCAATTATTGTTTTAGAGTTTTGTATTGCAGTAGATCATTCTATCGCAGTACAACCCTCCTCTTGTCATATTACCAACCATATTTTTCTATGTTCACTCTAATCATTCCTTCCCTAATGAAAAGTGGGATCATGAAGTCGGTGCGTACTAAACCAAATTTTTCACCAAACTATGTCCTAATATTTAAATTCACGTCCAACTAGTAGTCGTCTTGTCGAGCAGAGGGTTACTCCCGATATCAATGCGAGTTTCATAAATACAATTTTTTCTATTTTTCTAAAAATAGTGTTAGACAAAGGTTGATTTGCCTTTCGAATAGAATATTTTCATTTAATATGAAAGAAGCTGTTCAGTCGGAGTACTTTGTTTACTGCTATATTCTCACAGGGCTAGCAGATTCTCCGCGTAGTGGGTGTGGTGTATCGAACAAGCTTAGCAAGTAGGGTAAAGTAACGAAAAAACTAAATTTCTTTATTGTAAGGCTAATCTCAAATAAAAATAATACATTGTAGTCGCCAAAATGGATATAGTAGAGTTCCGCCGCTGCTGAGAAGAAAATTTAGTCAATGAAACGTAAAGCCCATATTTGGCATCTAACTTGTACTTGAATTACTCTCAAGAAAAATTAATAAATACTTCATTATTAAATTTCTATATCATAAGCAATATATAGAGGTCGTGATGTCACTGCCACCTTATAAAAAAGTCGCGAGCAAAATAAACTCGAGTTATGTGTCTGGTGTTTAAGAAACTCTGAGTTTAATAGAAGCTTCAACTTCCAAAATATTCCACGTGCCTAGCATATTCTTGACATTCTGGGCGAACTCATGTCGCGTAACATAGTTGCATCTTCATAACCTAAAATATTTTTGTTCCAGGCGAAATAAAGTTAAAAGTCGTATATTTCGTATTGGTAATCAAACTTCAACTTTTTTTAGCATTTTCATTTGCTGCTATTTTTCCGCTAGAGACATTATTCCATCAGGGTAAAACTTTTATCGTTTCTCAGCAAAAAATCGCGAGAAGTAAATTTTACAGGCTTCTAGTGAAACCAAGTTTACTCCTTTAAGAGAGTTCGTTCTGCATTGACAGAAACAAATGATTGTTTCCGAGTTTTTTGGTTAAATGAAGCCTAAAATCTAGCCTTTTCAACACTATATGGTATGACATAATATGATTGGTAGCACTGGAGATATACGAATGCAACAACATCTATTGGCAAAATACGAAAATATTTTTTCGATTTCCCAATAGAAGCGAAGTATCATGCTTTTAAACTCTAGTTTAAATCGCATATCATATACCATACTGCTATGCGGATAGCCTTAACTGATTTGGCTGGCATAATAAAATAAAATTAAATTGAGAAATGAAGAGAGTAGACTTAAAGTTTCTCGCCGTTATTCCTACAAGACCTTAAGCTATTTTAAGAAAGCTTCAGATATGATTTTTAGTAGAACCTCTGCAACAATTAATTAGTACGAAATTGAACTTCCGCGGTATAGCTCTTGTTCCCACTTCCTCACTAGTCCGGCGAGGATTATGATATTGAAATCTGATATAATGAAAGATTAGTATCGTTCCATTAAAATCAGAGTCCGTAAAATAAGTTTACGGTAATAAACCAGACAAAATTGAATGCAGGTCAAAGAAATTGACACTTTCAATTGCACGCAATACAGACAGCAGCCACACATTATTACTATATTTAGAAGGAATAGCGGAAGGGATGGATAGAACTCCAAAGGCCTTAGTAGTTAACACATCCATAGCAGAACTGAATGGAAGAAAAGAAAAAAAGAACTTAGTAACCCACTTAAGAGTCAGACATATAAGTGTTCTAAGGACGGTGGGGTTTTAGGTCGTCTGTTGATAGATTTCATAAATGCCAAATATAAATGTCAACGAATCAATTCAAATAAATGTCGGAGATACCTAACTTAATTTGTTTATGTGTAACTAAACACATGCTAAGCTCGATTTGAAAAGGTCTGTCTTCTGCCTTAGTGCCATACCGAAAAACTAATTTGGGAACATTATGTGATGTACAATCAATAACAAAAAATGCTTTTCAAAGAATCTTCTCACTCAAAAGTCGGACCTCCCCAAACAAAACACGCCACGATTTTTATTCTTCAAAGTTCTGTCAGCTTAATCGTATATATTCCAAAAAAAGTAGTTGTGTTGTCTTTTAGCATTTTATAATACAAATAGTGAATAACGGACCATACATGCTTCCGAAACTTGTACTAGAACTTGTCGCAATTTAGCAATTTCTATAATCAAATGCAGTCTGATGTTCACTCCCTTATAAGCTTTACTTCCCTAAATTTCCTCCGGAAAAGATAATTTGTAAAAATAAGCTCATAGTTTCAGACTTCTTAAAACTGCCAACTAATCGACTAATAAGCTTGAAAAGTCAACGAACCTTGGGAGACACAACATTATTTAATCATGAGCAAGCGAATACGCTCCCTTGGTGACCCTTCCGTTAGTTTGCCTGCAAAGCTGCATTTGATATGTTTATCCACTTCACTACTTAAGTACCTACTTACAAGCTTCCCCTTTATATACCGTATGAGTGTTGTAATGAACCCGCAACAACCATGTGCATACAACAACAACGCCAATTGACTTACCGCCAACGCGCACACAAAGCGCTTACATAGTATATGATGAAAGCTAAGTCAATAAATAACCAATTTCTACCATGAGCGCTGATAGCAGCATAAACTCACACATATATAGGTAAATATAATTACTCCTACACTTACAAAAACCATACATAAGATATTTTTAATTACTCAACTGACACTTTACAAGTCTTTTGCTCGAAAAATTTCGCTGCCACTCGTTTTTGGCGCACGAGCTTTCACTCTTCGAAAGCTTACATATGCACACACTACTGCAGTACTAGTGTTTGTGTGTTCATATTTATACTCTCGCAACAAAGTTGCTAAAGAGTTTTGTTCACATAACGGTTGTTTGTAAGTCCGAAAACTAAAAGAGTCAGATATAGGGTTATATATACCAAAGTGATCAGGGTGACGAGTAGAGTTGAAATCCAAATGTCTGTCTGTCCGTCCGTCCGCCTGTCCGTCTTCCGTCTGTCCGTCTGTCCGTCCCTCCGTACAAGCTGTAACTTGAGTAAAAATTGCGATATCATGATGAAACTTGGTACACGTATTTCTTGGCTCCAGAAGAAGGCTAAGTTCGACGATGGGCAAAATCGGCCTACTGCCACGCCCACAAAATGGCGGAAACCGAAAACCTATAAAGTGTCATAACTAAGCCATAAATAAAGATATTAAAATAAAATTTGGCACAAAGGGTCGCATTAGGGAGGGGCATATTTGGAAAAGTGGGCGTGGCCCCGCCCAATACTAAGTTTTTTGTACATATCTTGAAAACTACTATAGCTATGTCAACCAAATTACATAGAGTCGTTTCTTTYARGCATTTCCATATACAGTTCAAAAATGGAAGAAATCGGATAGTAACCACGCCCACCTCCCATACAAAGGTTATGTTGAAAATCACTAAAAGTGCGTTAACCGACTAACAAAAMACGTCAGAAACACTAAATTTTACGGAAGAAATGTCAGAAGGAAGCTGCATCCAGGCTTTTTTTATAAATTGAAAATGGGCGTGGCGTTGAACACTTATGGACCAAAAACCATATCTCAGGAAGTGCTCGACCGATTTCAATGAAATTCGGTATATAATATTTTCTTAACACCGTGATGACATGCACCCGAACTTAGCCCTTCCTTACTTGTTTTGTTGTGCGGTAAATCGCATCACGTTGAGTCGCTTGAGAAAACCGCAATTTTTCAGTTGACTGCTGCATTTAATGCTGCTACATGCCACATAAAACGATAATACAACAAAGAGGTGGAAAACGCGAAAAGACGTCGAGCAAAATGCAGTCAGCAGACGCGCACAGAGCGCAGAGTGCACTTTTTTTTTTTTTACTGCAACAACGGTAAGCAAAAAGTTTTTGCCAAGGCAGAAGTAACGAAGAAGAAGACGCGTCTATAAAAAATGGAGAAAAGTGACAAAAGCAACGGAAGCAGACTGTCAGTGTTAAGTAGACGGTGTAATGCAATGGATTTTAGGTGGCTTCCGAGGTGTGGCCAGGTGGCACGTCAACTTGACGGCAAAGCAATTATTCAAGCAAAAATTAAGAGCTGAAGCATTTCTTTCGCTCTACCTGGAAAATGTAAATAAGTGTGCAGCGTGAAAAATGCTCAAGAATGCGTTAATTGCAAGACAAATGGTGCTGAGCGAAATTTAAAAAATCACAAGGTGAGATATTGCACTTTAGATCCCATGATTTACTCATGTTACAAGGGTAACACTATTTAATTTTGGGTCATGAGTTGGAAGGGAACTTATGTACTTTTTGGGAGAAGATTTGACTAATCAACAATTTCGTTTGAAAATCGATTGAAAAAAGGGTGGAAATAATCCCAAAATCTCCCAGATATTTTCTTTAAATTGCCACCGATCTTACATAACGTCCACTATCGAGTTTATTGAACGAAGCATTTTGCCCCAGCTAAACATTTGTTCACAAACTCAGAACCTTAAACTTGTGGCGCAACATATACTTGGTATTTCACACTAATACTGAAAATATTGGAAATCTATATCGAGTGCCTTCAGAGAGTACTGATTTTATGTTACCTCCAGATAACGCCCTTAACTCTAGTTAACCATACAACACCGTTCGTATTTATTGAGCGAATACTTCATAATAAAAAAAAAAAAATTTACTTCAATGCATCATTTTTCTCAAACAAATAACCCTAAACTCGACCATTAGACGGAACAAAACTTCACGCTTTCGCACACATATTGCAGTTATTAGAAATCCGGGTGAGCAGGCTTCCCAGTGTAACTTATTAAAACATATTTAAATATAAGTTACTTTTCAACTGAAAATTTTAACTTCGGCTTAACTCTTCTTCTTTTCAAACACCTCAGCCTCTAATTAAAATTTAAATCCGTAAAAAAATCTGCACATGCGCACTTTTTATTAGTGGCAGTTTTTCGAGCCAAATATTCTACTCCAATTAAGTTCTTTTTCTTCTTAAGCATGTTATTTTTTCGTAAAAGCATAAACCGCATTTTTAACTCGAATTTAAGTCGCACCAAAAACTCGAATTACTTTTTAACTACGATTTCAAATGCATGCAAATATTTTCTTATTTTCTTTTAACTCAATATATGTTTTTGAACTCAGAATGTCAAACTCGAGTTTAAGCCCGAGAAAAAGACCTTCACTTGAGTTTTTTTTATTATCAGCAGTTTTTTAATTAAATATTTTACTTCAGTTGAACTCTTTTTCTTCTTAAACATGTTCTTTTTTTCTCAAATAGATAAACCCCTTTTTGAAACTCGAGTTTATGAGCACCAAAACTCGAGTTAGCTCTAAACTCCGATTTTAAATATATGAAAGGAAACATTTTCCTTTAGCTCAATATAAACTCAGAACGTTAAACTCAAGTTTAAATACGTGGAAACAATCTTTACCATTAAATATTTTCTATAAATCAATACTTTTCAATAAGAAAAATGTTACTTCAGCTTAACTCTTTTTATTCTTAAACAATTTATTTTATGGAGGTAAAACGTTTTTGAACACGAGTTTGTAAGTTAATGTTATTCTATAAATTTATGTAAGTTACGTATAGCTTTGAAACAAAATTTTTTATGTTTGGAATTAGATAATTTTCTTTAATTTAATATTTGTTCCTCAAGTGAATAAGTTAAACTCGTGTTAAAACCCATCAACTAAAGCCTACGGAGGGCATTAAACACTATCTATATAACTGGAGTTTTTTAAATGAAAGGTTTTACTTCATTATAGTTTTTTGTTTCTAAATCATGATCTCTTCTTAAACATTTAACTCCTTTTTTTAAATTCGAGCTTAAGCGACAAACTTGAGTTAGTCCTTAAACACGGTGTTTTATTTGCAATCGAAATATTTTACTTTTTCGTAATATTTTTTTCTAAATCATGATCTCTTCTTAAACACGTAACTCGGTTTTTTAAACTCGAGTTTACGCGTGAGCTCAGGTTAGTCTTTAAACTTATCACTTTTTTAAAATTATGACTTCTTCGGCAACATGTAACTCGTTTTTTTTTAAGTCGAGTTTACGCGATAAATTCAAGTTAATATTTTAAACGTAATATTTTTTCCTCAATCATGATTTTTTTAAATATGTAACTCTCTTTTAAATTTGTTTCTAGATAAACTCGAGTTAATCTTTAAAAACGATTTTTTATTTACCAAATGTAATATTTTACTTTAGCGTAATAATATATTTTCTTTCTTAATCATGATATCCTCTTAAACACGTAACTCGTTTCTTAAACTCGAGTTTACGCCACAAACTCGAGTTAGTATTTAAGCTTTTTTTAACTCAAAATTTTTAACTCGTGTTTCTGAGACATTTTCATTTAAGTTTCTCAAATCAGTCACACTATACAGCGATTAGGACAGTATATATCCCATTAGCGTTTACTTAACTAACTCTTCAACTACGCTAAAGTAATATATTTATGTATATATGTGTATAATATTAAGTATATTTTTTCAGAGAACACATGCACATACACTATATGGTGCATACATATTTACACACATACTCGTCTCCATAACCACATATTTTACAATTTATGATTTCGGCACGTACCTAAGTTTTTATATTCTCTTTTACATCGCCGTCTTTGTAATCTGCTTGCACAATACACCATTCACACACACACGCACACGTTTATATAGAAATATTAGCTAAATGTACAACACCTTGGAGTAACCGCTGCCAACCGTAGCGCAGCTGTTTTGCTTTTTCACAAAGATTAAGCCGAACTCCTTGTGCTTAGTAACCCACATTCAGCTTGTCATACGCTTTCGTGCTTCAACTGCTGTTATCCTGGCAATATTATACTTATGTAAATGATTATAGATGATCTTTAAACGTTTACCTTCGTTTTCGAAAATGAATACAACGTGACGGCAAACACGCTGCGACGCCCAGCGAACTTTTCACTAAGAGTTGGATAATATTCGCAGGTTACTTGAGGTGAACGAGAGAGGTGGAGAAGAGCGCATGTCAACGTAACGGTGAATATTACGAGCGTCCCTCGGGCGTACTTTTCACTTTTTGCCTTTGCATACTTAATGCTTTGCCGACGGTTTGCTATTTCTCTTCGTTTTCTAATAGATAATGTTTGTGCTCTTGTGATTTTAGTGTGATTTTCATTTATTTTTATTTACCAATTTTTTTCTTTTGATATTTTGTTTATTTTTTCTTTTTCTCTTTTCCTTTTTTTTGTTCATTTCTACTTTTTTAGTTTTTTTTTTTTTTTTTTTTCCCATCATTTTTGCTCATTTGCCCAACCACTCCTGTGAGTTCGCGCTTTTGCTGTTAAATAGCAATTTTGGTAACTTAAAAAGTTTGAGGTCATTTTGTTTTCGAATTTAGCGAATTTGGATGCACAGCCGTGTGCAATATTTGATTTATGTCAGAGGTAATTTTATTCAGAATGTATGTATGCATTCAAATCTGTGGGCACATTTGGGAATTTCATACTTCTAAGAATTAATGGCGGCAAGTTTAATTTTATTTACTTTTCATTTGTTCTATATTTCTCTGTTAAATCACTTGGAATATGTCAATGCACAATGCGATTTAGAAAATTGCTCAATTTTATCTGTGAAATTCAGTGGAGGCAAGAAAATTGAAATATATTTCATCCCAAAGGCGAAAAGAGAGCATAAAGTGAGCAGAAATACCGAAGGGAATTTGTACAAAAATATTCCCCTTTTTTTTCTACTCAAATGCAAAAATATTTATAAAAA
>NW_017535518.1:1686373-1694226 GCF_001853355.1 Bactrocera latifrons | reverse complement strand
AAATAAAATATTTTTATTATTTTGCAACAATTCTCCATTTGAAATGAATGGCTTGCGCCAGTACTTTTCAATAACCAATTAAATTACTAGTTCTTAGCCTGAATGTAGGCAACATTTCGGCTTGATTAGCTTAATTTTATATGGGATGTTCAGTAGAGCTAAGAAAATTTAAATATGTTTCATTCCAATGGTGAAATGAAAGCATAAAAATTGCAAAGCAGAAGAAATTTACAAATTTTTCAAAGTATTTTTAACTCTCAGCTGTTAAAATTTTTGTTGGATCTGCTATTTTGATTCTGTTCTTCAATATAGTAATATATTTGGACCAATGAGCAACTCTTTTATTCATTTTTCAACTGTTTTCCATTAAAACGTATCCCGCCTCTTTATAGCCTCTTTTAATAATCAATAAAGTTATTCGATATCAGCCTAAATGTAGGCAACGTTTGGATTTGACTTAGATAGCCTGAAAAAATTGTTCAAAATTGTTTGTTATATTTTATTGTTGAAACTGCTTTCTTATCACGACCTTATTCATAACCAATATTCGATATCAGCCTAAATGTAGGCAACAATTCAAACCTTCTAAACTTAAAATAAAAAGTTCAAAATTATTTTTAGGAATTTATTGTTAAAGCTGCTTGCTTAACCCCACTTTGTTAATAACGCGTACAAATATTCAGCCTAAATGTAGGCATTAAATCGGTTTGTTAAATTTATGTGTAGGAAATTGTACTTCTCAAATCTATATATGTCAGTTAACATAGAAAGCTCTATTTTTCTACATAATAAAAGAAAATATAACATACAGCAGAAGTAAGCATACATTTAGGCGGATTGATAAAATATGCAAATGAATATTTTTTGTAGGTGCAGTCGCATACCCATTTAATTGTGATAAAGTAAAAATAAAACGTAGCATAAAGTATGTTCCTTTCAATGCATCTGTTGAGTGATTTGTAAGATTATCAGTTACATTATATATTTTGCAAAGCTTCCTTTTATACAAATATGGGGATTTATGCTAAAAATAGTTATATGCTTCATTTAAAATAAACCATTTCTTTGTGTTATTTTTTTCTCTTATTTGTCGGTTATTGAAAATAGAATTATGCCTTAAATTAAGAAGTGCTTATCTGAAAATTGTATCTGCCTTTCAAAACCATCTTACCCGTCTCTTCCCACTTTTCCTTTTTCCCACTTCAAGTCAAGTCAAAAAAATATTTTTATTGCAAAGATTTCTCTGTCGCAGACTTGTTTATCATGCTGTTTTACAAAAAAGGCGAAAAATCACAAAATCTATTTTATTTTATCTACTAAGCTAAGCTGTCTTTCTAACCACATACATCTGTATATTTGTAATCCTGCAACAACCACATATTTTTGTTGTAATACACAGTAATACAATTTTGTGCTAATACATTTATCTTTTACGCTCTTCACACATATTTTCATCCGTCGTTTGTCGTTTTGGCTTTTCCTTTTGATGCGTTTTCAAGCCTCTATAGTACTATCTGCAGGAATGTATTAACATTAATGTGCTGTGAAATTGTTATCAGGTGTAATGTTTAGACTGAAAAACCTGAAAAATGCAAATGTCAAGAGAAATAGCTTTAAAAAGAAATGTTAGCTGCTCTCTTCAGCAATGAAAAGGAACAGTTAAAGCAATTAAGCGAATTGTAAACAGAAATCGGCAGACCTATTTTTAAGTTATTGGTTCATGGAGTAAGATAATGATAGATATAAATTTTACTCTACTCTAAACTTATTCTGTCCTTCGCATCTTCTACTTAACTCATGTGGCAAATGGGTCTGATCAACTCAAGCTCCTCTGCTACTACCATATCTAGTAAGAGCTTTCAAATTTCAAAGCTGTCATTCTATTTAATACTAAGCTTCATACTCAGAGCTTCGAGGTAATGGACTGCATTGGAAATTACTCACACTAACTCTCATGTATAGAGAAATAGATTATACTCATAATATATGGTAATAGATTCCTATCATATTCCTATTCCATAAAATAGGTGATGATTAAGAAGACTCCCTTGACATTTAGTTGCTATAGAAAGAAAAAGGCGCTATAGAAAGATATACCATAATAGCCTTGCTTAACTAATTATTCTAATCGATGACTGACAACAAATAATAACACGAGTTGCAGTAATGTATTAAGCTTTTGTACCCATTCCATTGTTAGCTATTATTATCTACCCTTATTATCTCCTCTTTTTATTGCCTTGTATTCTCTTAGGTTTATGACATTATAGCGCAAATTGTTATTCATGCCCAAAGCAGAAATGTATTAATTAGTACTTTTTATGGCACAGAATAAAATCAGTATTTAACTACTTGGATTTCTAGTAATAAATACAAACTCAACGGAATTGTGGCTTTGGTGGGGACAGTCAGGAATTTATGCCTTAGTATACCAAATATAGTGTTTATTGTTTATCTACAAATGGATGAAAGTGTTGAAAGAAAAATTTTTATTTATACGACTGCGTTGTTGTAAACTCGGCTATAACCGCGCAACGTCTATGTCAATAAAGAAGAAGATATAAGTTTTAACAACCACAAATTTTTCTCTATTTCTGTTCATTAAGGAGGGCAAAAAACAGACAACAGATTTAATGGTTACGAAGTAAAGAAATCGTAGATTCTCTTAGAGCAAAAATTTCCAAAAAACAAAAAACTAAAAGAAATTTCCAAGTAAATTGTTTTATATTTAATGTTTCAAAGGTTTAAATCAATATAATACTGTGAACAAAAAATTGTTAGACCTTGTTCATAATTTAAAAAATCCTAATGTATTCCTCGAAATTTATGTAGACCTCTTCAAAATAATCTCCCTTGGCTACAATACACTTGCGGCAACGTTGTTTTTTTTTATCAATCCTCGTAACAGTTGTTAAAGTCAATTTCCAGAATAACCTTCGATGTGTGTGGCGATTCCCCGGAGCGGTCGTCACACTGAGCTAAATGAGGTGAATACGGTGGTTGCGACACAATATTGGTTGAAAATTTGACGTAAAGATCACGAAGATTCAATTAAGTATGCGAGAGTATATTATCGTGGTGTATAAATCAAGAGTTTTTTTACGAATAGCTGGACGCAAATAACGCAGAACTCTCAAGTATTATTCCTCGTTGATAGTTTGGCCCGTCGGAAGGAATGCGGCGTTCGCAACATCTCGACAATCGAGGCAAACTGCCAACATATCCTTGATTTTTGATCTACTTTGACGTGGTCGTGATCAAAGCAAAAAATATAAATATAAGTATTTAATAAAAAAGGCGAAATGAAAGCAAAAATTAACTAGAAGGGGCAAATTGTTTTTTAAAAACAAAACACTATGAATATTTTTACTTGAGAACTGCAAAAATTTATAAAATCTGCTACTTTCAGTTTGTATATGAATAAAATATGCCGAAAAATACCGGCTTTTCTTTTTCTATATAGATACGTACGACATATGTATGTATGTACGAACATCGTGTCTTGCTTCATATTAACCCATAAATTGTATATCATAATTGCTTGGCCTCACCCTAATGTTATAATACTATAAGCATTCGAATAAACTTCACACTAAGGTAGCACAACTCTAGTAGTTGTTTGATTAACATCACTTAACCCATAAAAAATATTAAAATGAAACCACATTGTTATCAAAGCTCTCATATGAATAGTTGTTGGAAGAAAAGAGTAGAGATTTTTTTTATTTCTATAATCTATGGTTTTTACTCAACACGTATATTTATAAAAATACTTATAGTTTTTTCACATTTCTTGTTATATGTATAAGTGTGTATTTTGGTATATACTGACCAGAGAAATAAAATTATATGACGTCATTAGAAATTCTCTCCACCTCTTCTTTTACTAATATATTAATTATGTACATATTGGGTGCTTGCGATTACTATTGACCAACTTTTTACATGGAACTTTTATATTGATTTCGACAAATTAATCAAACAGATATACTTACTTAGTTAAGTGCTAAAAAATAGACTAAAAAGGCTCATAGAAGTATTTAAGACTATAAACTTATTGCGCGCACACCGTTCAGCAAATAAAAATTATACGTTATCTAAACCTGATGAAATTAGCTACCTACGCGTAAAACTGCAAAAGTCATGTGCAAAACGGATAATCGGTAAATCGTTCACGAAAGCCTTATTGGCACTGGATAGATGATACTGTAGAAGCATGAACAGAATAATAACTGGGCACTGTTTGTTGGCAACACACGCCTGCAGGATAGGACTGAAAAGTCAAAAAGACTGCATAAAATGTCTAAGGTAAGGCACCAGGGAAACAATGGAGCATCTCTTGTGCCTTTTTCTCGAATGGGCAGGACTAGGCTGCAAGCATCTGTAATCCCCATGGTATGATCCACTCGAAGAGGTATTGATAATGGGGCTACAGACTCTGTTGAAATTTGCGTCAAGCATAGGCATCCTAAAGGATTCTTACTCCACATGAACCTAGTTACTGAACTCCATCTGATATCGAAAATAACCAAAATAACATAAACGTGGCTCATTGGCCTACCGGACTAACCTAGCCTAAGAAATATTTGTGTTCTCATGCGATGTTCAAATAACTAATATTCGTGATGTTCAATTTCCCTTTAAAACCTCCGTCTTATGAATTCTTTTAATAACAAATATTTCCCTGCAAATTTTATTGGATTATTTCATTAAATTTTTTTTCCATCACATCAAGCAATTACTTAAGAAATGTCCAGAGCAAAATGAATGTACAAATTTTTATTTCTTCTAAAGTAAAAGAGAGAGAGAGAAATAAAGCAGGGAATAACGAAATGAAATAATTTTATTTATTGATTACCTGAAAATGGAAACAGAAATTTAAAAAGCAACAGCAGTAGAAGGTAAAAAAAAAATCAAAAAAAGAATATTAAGGGATAAATGAAATACGAACGATGGAGTTGTATAGCATACAAATAGGCGTATAATACAATTGAAAAAACTTTAGATATTTACATTATAGGGGTATATGTATGTATCTCCACAGAAGTGTTGTTATACTCTCGCAACAAAGTTGCTAAGGAGAATTATAGTTATAGTATTATAGTTTTGTTCACATAACGATTGTTTGTAAGTCCTAAAACTAAACTAGTCAGATATAGGGTTATGTATGCCAAAGTGATCAGGGTGACGAGTAGAGTTGAAATCCGGATATCTGTCTTCCATCCATGCAAGCTGTAACTTGAGTAAAAATTGAGATGTCTTGAGGAAACTTGTCATGCGAGTAAAAATTGAGATATCTTGAGGAAACTTGTCATGCGAGTGTATAAAATGTTCGGTGACACCCGAACTTAGCCCTTCCTTACTTGTTTTTTGAATATTTTTTGAAGAGGGATTTTTTTATAACATAGAAATATGAAAAAGATATTTTTTATTAAATAGCAAAGTCTCGTTCCCAAAAAAAATTTTTTTTATTAAAAAAATTGCACTTCAAAGTGTCTTCATTTTATCGCAGTTATGAGCGAAAGTTTTATTGTTTCAATTACTACGTGACAAATCTATCTTAGAGAGTAGAGTCAAAATTTTGGTCAACTCTCCAGCCATATGCTTTGAATACTCTAAGATTTCCGAAACTATAAGAAAATTTTTGTAAATTGTATTATAAAATTTTTGAAAAATATTAAATAAAAATAATTGAACCCCTAAAGTAATACTTCAAATTAAATATTATTAAATATGTTCCCTCTGTAATCTAAAAACCAATTTTTAAATAAACTAAATTTTAATTTTCTTTCCTTCCAGCTCATGCGTGTTTTACGCAATTTCAACATCACAAAAATCAGCGATTTAGAATTAATCTCGAACAGCACCGATCGCTTAGACATCACATTTCATTTCTTCGGCGTGAAGGGCGATTCGAATCGCATACGTGAGGCCATCACGCGTATGGTGGAGCGCGGTCGTATTGGGAATATTACACTAGTTTCCAATTACCATTTGTTTGACGAGAACCCACCGCTGAATTTATTGGTGAGTAACAAATTTATAACTACTATATATATGCAACTAGTTACATTTGAGTGTATAAGGCAGAATAATATCACTACTAAAGATACATCATATGCAGGCTCTAAAGAGAAAAGCTTTACTTACGGTGCTGCGACATATGAACATTTAATTTTAAAACAAATTTTTAAAGGCAATATTTTGTATTCTTATAAATTTTCCTTTTCAGTTTTCAAATTCTCCTCAATCTTTTCTTTTTTTCCATAATCCACCAAGAAGTTCCTTTATTTATTTGCGCACTAAATCTCAAGGTGTCTGAAATTCTCTCACCTGCCTTTTCTTTCCCTTTCTAATTGACACGCTATCTCTCACTCATTTATTCGCTCTCTTTATAACCCTACCTATCACTGTTTCTCTCGTTCTCACTCACTTTGTCTTTCTCACTCATTCTCTCCATCACCCTTTATCTCTCTCAGCCTCTCAATTTTTCTAGTTCCTCTCCTCTTTACCTCTCTTCACTGAACCACTTTTTCTCTCGCTCTCACTAAATTTTTCATTTCACTTTAACTTCTCTCACTCTCTCCCCTAACTCTTTCGCGTTTCCCTTCTCTCTTTCTCCCCGAGCTTTCCCTTCCTTACCTCTCTTCACTGTACCACTTTTTCTTACGCTCGGACTCACTTTTTCCTTTTCACTCTATCGATCTCTCTATCATCCTCTATCTCTCTTGTGTTTTCATTCTTCCTTCTTCCACATTCCTCTCACTCGCTTTGTTCCCCTTACTCCCTCTTTCTTACTCTGTCCCTCTCTCCCCTCTCTTTATCTGCCATATTCTATTCTCCTCCAGCGAAAGCTTGAAAAAGCTATAAAAACTTTTCGCCAATAATTTCTTATTCTGGACCTCATCTCTTTGACTTCAAACTCACTCATTTTACTATACGTTGAATAATGAAGTGTCATTACTATAATTATCATCTTTACCGCCACATAACAAAACCGCAATTAATTTGACACTTCTTTTAAATGTAACCCATTTATATGATCTCATAACTCTCTGCACACAAAGCCCTCTGCAGCTGAGTACATTGAATAAAAGTATGAAACTTTAGCTCGGATATGAGTGTGGATGCTTATGTGAGGGTGTACAAGTGTTGAGGTCCATAAGTGTTAATTAATTTTCCCCATTTAAAGTATATACTGGCATTTAAAACGATACTTGAGCGCATTGAAAACAGTGAAAGCGATAAAAAATCAATTAACATTTATATTTACACTCACCACTTGTCCACCTGTACGTGCTCTACAATAAAAACAACGAAGAGCGCTGTTACTTAGCTTACTGCATACATTCTCTGGGCCACATAAGATCATCTGTGTAATTAAACGGATATGTGTAAATATTTATTTGTTTATTTATTGGTGTATGCGTAAGGGTTACCAACGGCGCTGACATCAAATATTTACCCATACACATACACTCACTCGCGCTTATTTTGCAATTTTTCAACAACTCTCACTCAATACTTTTAATTAAAAATACACAATCACACGCATATGCAGGCACCAATGCATATATAAGTGTAATATAAAAAATTTAAAATTGCTGACACAATAATGCGCACAAAAGTATGCAATATTTATGACATAATGCACGGTGGCTATAATATGTGGAAGCATTTTATTTGTGGGTAATATTTATGTGAATAAATATTTAAATTTCATCTTTTGCTTAAAACTATTTTTTGTTTATAAAATAAAATAAAATAGTAAATTTATCACTTTTGAAAATCAGCTTCAAAATAATTATTTACATATATACAAATTTTCAGTATGATGACTAGGGTTCCGAATT
>NW_017535518.1:1603655-1685780 GCF_001853355.1 Bactrocera latifrons | reverse complement strand
CTCAGAATATAAGAAATTTTATATATTTCTAAATTTTTATTCCAAAAATTCTGGGATAAATAACATTAAATATTATACTTAAAATTAAAAAAGCAAAAGTGTTTAATAAATATATAAATAAAGAACTTAAAAAAGGCAGCTGTACAAAAAATTTTGTATTATTTTTATAACCAAAAACCACAAACATGTAATGGAAATTTGGAAAGTTATGTAAAAATAAGCAAACATAAATAGGTTGCAATAAAAATAAATGTTGAAAATTAAAAAAAAATCTAAGTCAAAATTATCAGTGTTATAGTGCCAAAATTAATACAATAGAATATTTTCAAAATTTTATAATTTCGAAATATGATTAAAGTCGAATATTCGAAAAAAATCAGTTTCGAAATTCTTAAAATATGTATATTTCGAATTTCTTAAGATGGAAAATAATACCAAACTAATACAGAAAATGTTTATATTAATTCAACTATTTCAAAATTGTTTCAAAATTAATTTTTCAAAAAATATTATTTTGGAAATTTAGAACAAAATTCATAATAATCGATACAAAATTATACCAAAAATAATATGAAACAAGTAAGGAAGATCGGGTATTGCTAAAACAATACATATATTATTTATTGGAATACAAAATATTTAAATATTAATCAATTTCATAGTTTTGATAAAAGTGAGTTTCGAAATTTTGAAAAAAAAAAAATTCAAAATAATATCACAAATAACACAGACAAAAATAAACAACATATAAAAAATGTTCATAAAAAAGTAATTGCTCACCATTTAACCTCTCTTGCCCCACCGTGCAATATTCGTAAAAGCATGCCGTTATTTGTGGGTGACTCTGTGCGGCAACACTTACCACTTTCACACTCTTATTTAAATGAAACACACACCCACAAACAAAATCGGTAAATAATTTAAAAAGTGCATGAGCGCCGCTGCTACCACCTGCAGCAATGGTGTACAAAAATAATTATTATTCATGAATCCATAAACAATATACTCATTAAAAATGACCGACAAGTACATATTGTTGTGTTATTGCCAGCGTTATTGTAGCTTTTGTATTTTTTGTTTGTGTGCACACTCTTATGGCAAGTGTTGTACGCTTCATAGAAGAATCAATCACCAACACACACACATATACATAACAAGAAAATAAAGTGCTTTTATATATGTATTTAACCAGTAATTGAAATGGCTGCGACTAAATGTTGAATCATATAACGCTTGTTTATTGGAACAATAACGGTATATGACTATTGTAATGGCCTTCAATGAGGAGGCAGTATTGGGCAACCTTTATGATTAATAATTGCGGTGCATGAAAGCAGCAGCTGTTCGCAAATTTTCAATTCAGCGGTTGGTTTCTTCATGATTTACACTTTGTGGATACTGAAGTGTACAAATAGCAAGAAGATCTTTATTATATACTCATATAAAGTGTTGCTTGCTGTGAAATGAAGGACTTACATAAGTAATCAGTAAGTTTGCGTGCAGTAGGCATCATTTACGAAGGCCATGTTCAGTTCGCCACTTCTGTCTTACATTTATGTGAAGTCAACAAATTAGCCATACAGTTAGATTCTATATATGAGGGCTGCTATAGCTGATTAGACTAGCTGAGCTGTTTTATGACACTTTAACAGTTTTATACCAGTTAAGTTGTTTTGAACCAACTTTGGTTTATACCAGTTTAATCTTATGCCAGTTTAAATTTTTTATACAAGTTTAGTTTTCTATGCCAGTTTTGTTTTTACATCAGTTCGTTTTTATACCAGTTATTTGTTTTACAACATTTAAGCTGTTTTATAAAAGTTTAGTTGTTTTATACCAGTTTCCTACTCAACTCGCCACTTGCTTGTTTACTCTTATTCTTATTTGACGACAACAGCTTAGTTATAGGTACAGTTGGAATCAATATGATTCATTATGAGACGACTTAATTGAAGTGGTATAAATTAAACGCAAATTATGCTATCTGTTTTTGGTTATACCGATTTAGTCGTTTTGCACCAGTTGGTTATTCGATTCGCCACTATTTCAGATTTTCACTGGTGCATACAGCTAAAGGAATGTGCTTATTAATATTATATTAGGTCGGGTTAGGTAAAAAGGCAGATGTTGTTACCATCGCCAGCAAAGATCCCACTTGGACATCTTACAATGTCAGTTCATTGTGATATCTTAAACCTCTAAATAATGATTCTTATAAATTAATAAAGCTTATAAATTGATAAAGCTCTTCTAATCCATACCAGTTTCTTTGCGACAGTCAGCCGAAACTGATGACTTTTTCTGCTGCTACGACGAAACTATGACTGCCGAGCTGTTTAACCCGAGCCTTGCAAAAGCTGTACAATAGGGGAAAAAGTGCCTGAATACTTTTTGCACACGTTCCTCCCTACAACGTTTACTATTTGAATTCGATAGGTATAGTGTTACCGTATGAAAGTCTATTGAATAAACAATTCAATCGATTACGGAAAGATTAACCTAAAAACAAGTAGAATGAAAGAGTTGAACCCTTTGCGTTCTACTCTAGACCAGAAAGATCTCGCACTCACTCAGGCGATCGACAACATATTTTTTGTTGGTAGCTGAGCAAACAAAGGTCCACAGTCGGCAATATAATCGAATGTTTTGAGTACAATGTCATTTAGTGCCATGTTTGATGTCATCCGTAGTGCACCATGATTCCGTCGTGAGCCACCCTATAGACACTTTTTAGTGGGCTTTACTTTTTGTAGACGAATAGTCCATATGACCATTGTCCATTAATGAAATGAGAAATCCACCTCTTTCCCATAACTCCCCAACAGCACTTTATACTGCCAAGAAGATCCACGTAAAAAAGATGATAATAACTGTTGCTGTAACTGTTTTCCCATACCAATGGTTCTTACCTGGTGCAGGTTTTGGAACGGTTGGTAAAAATACAGCAATGTTTCACATATGGTATTTCTGGACAAATAAAGGTTCCCAATTAAATAAGTTTTGATAAGGCTTTAATCTGGTTAGATAGCTGAGACTGTATACGATTTTTTAGTAAATAAATGTAGACTCTCAATATTCATCATTTCATACTTCTCAGCGGCTATTCTATTACCAACAGGTATTGACTCAAAATGTTTTTCCTTTTCCTTTATCTAATATCATAGACATATATAAAAATAATTATAACGGGTGATCCACTTAGAGGTACTGTTCGCAATAGCTTCCTTTTTTTTTTTTTTGACACATCACGCGTAAGTCGCGTCAAGCTGTCATATTATTTTTGTTCTGTATGGTTTGGCATTTCATCATGTAAAGGCTTACGCCTAAACGACATTTACAAATTCACGTTTCGTAAAGAATGTATTCCGCGCACTTCGCTCAACTTTTGTCAACATAATCGGCATACTGAGCGTTCTATTCGCAACACCGTCACCCAACTTGAGACACAGCATTCATTACTGAATAATACTCGACCGAATAAACCACGTCCAGCACTCAGTGAAGACAATATAGTATAGTCGCCGTAGAACCGGAGACTGTACACGAAGCCCGTGGAGAGTCGATTCGGTGCCGTTTCCAGCAACTGGGCCTAAACGACTTGGCGCATTTTCGATCGAGATCTTAAATTGAAAGCATGCAAAATACATCTTGTGCAAGAACTGAAGCCGCTCTACCTTCCGAAGCGACACCGGTTCGCTCTACGAGCTCTTGAAAAGTTTCAAAAAGATCCCACATTTTCGATTTTTTGTTCAGCGATGATCGCCATTTCTGACTCGATGAGCATGTAAACGAGCAAAATTTCCGCATTTAGGGCGGGAAACATCCTGAAGGAATTCAAGAGCTGTGGCCTTGTAGGTTTATGCAAAGTTTATGTGGTTACCAGTCGAAAAACCCGAAAAAGTCATCAAAAATTGGACGCAGTGGATAGATCATCTGAGACATAGCTACGGCCAACATTTTAGAGAAATAATCTTCAGAAAATAAATGGAAAATAATGTTCTTTCGAATTATAATAAACACTCCATATAAAAATTGAAGCTTCCCTGTTTTTTGTTTAAACAAGTAGGGAACCTTGAAACGAATCATCCTTTAAATATATATGTATGTATATACTTATATATACACTTGAACTTTCTTAACTCGAAGTCTCTTTAGTTCGAAGTTTTTTTTATCAATTATGATGAGTTCAGGTAGAGAAGTTCAACTGTATATAAAATTGCTTGGATTCCGAATCTCCGGTTAACAGTTTGCACCTTACGATATTCCCTGGCGTTGATTACTTGTTTTTCATTAAGGACGAAATTTTATTTATTTCGTTTGAAAATCGAAAATAAAATCCGCTCAAAAATTCTTTCGCCAAAATATCAGTTTTTTTTTAAAGACAAGAGACTTCATGTTCTCTGAAATCTTTATTTTGTGATGGTGTCTAATTAAACAGTGAGGTAAAGTGATTAACCATACAAATCGTTCTGCACCCCACATATAAGCCTGATTTCGCACCACGTGATTTCTGGCTAATCAGTAAACTCAAAAGTTTCCTGAGGAAATGACCGTTTGACGCTATTGCGGAGATAAAAACCAATAGAAGAAGATTTTGAAGATTTTGAAAAGGGTATTGACTGTTTCGAAAACTAGAAAAAACATTCACAAAGGTATTTTTCGGATGGGAATAACTTGGCGGAGACGACATTGTTTTAGAGGAAAACGTAAACAATTTACATTTATAAACAAATTCTGTTTACTTTTTGATAGCAGGTATATTAATATGGTAAATGTCTTAGAAAATGCAAAAAGCCCTACTTTTCCAACTTTTAAGATTTTTTTGCTTTCAAACATTGCCTATCTTGGTCTTTATGTATAATGTATACACTTATTTGAACTGCATATTTAATATTTAAATGGCCGTACCCTTGAAAAGGCCCCCAAGCTACTATGTGCATGCAGCACAATTACTTACTCGTTTCACTTTCTCTCTCTCTTATTATAGGAACTGACAATTAATCAAAAATCAGCGATTCGTGAAGACAGTGAATTTATAATTTCATGCACCGCCCAAGGATCATCACGCATGCAATTCCAATGGTACAAGGATGGAGCGCGTGTTAACACATCCAAGGCTATAAGGTGAGCGCAAAAACACATATGTACACACAAAGCTTTACATCCATACAATAGTATGTATATACAAACACACAAACATTTAAACACATGCGTGTATGTATGTATATAAATATTGATCCACTACATCATTATCATTTTTATGAGTACTTGTACTTTACACAGTTTTCACGCGTTGCTATTTTTGTTGTTGCACATGTGCAAACGAGCAGTGTATTCATTAACACACAAATGATAAGTGCGAAAGCGCTTCGGGCGTTGAGAAGCCTTTAAAAAAGCGCATACAATTCGCCTATTGTTATTGTTGTGGCAGGTGAAAATTGTGGCACGTGTGTGGCAAACGTGAAAAATTAAATGCGTTGTTGTACTTCAATGTAAGCCTTTAGATATATCTGAGCTGTGTTACGTGTACTGTAGCCAATTTTCATTTATTTGCTTTAAATCTTACACATAATATATATTAATCGGTTTAAGCGAAGCATTACAGGCGATGAAAGGATAATATTGATGGCTGAAAAATTGAATTGCATAATAAATATTTTTGTGAAATTTCACTGTTCTATATTTGCCAGTTTTCATTTCACTCAATTCTTGTGTTGTTTAAGCACAGCAAAGGTGATTATATGTTTTAGAAAAAGCCTTATTGTTGTGCAAGATGAAGTGTGGCATATCAAAAAAAAAAAATGTTGAATAAATGCATAATTTTAAATTTCAATATAACACAGTATACAGTGAAACAACAGACAACTAAACTCCAAAAATATGCGTTACGTATGACAAGCGATTATTCATCCTTGACTACTGAGTAGCCATATTTTTTTTGTTTATTATGTATCACGTTTTGCCGCTGATGTCCTATCAAATTCAGCAAATTATCATACATATAAAATAATTGCGAGTGTTCAACCGGCAGCGCTCATAAGTATTTGCGGTGCACTACAAAAAATTAATAAGTAGTGGCAAAGTGCATGACTGCGAAATATACCTCAGGCTCAGACAATTTGGGTACTTAATATATGGTAGATGACTGCCAGCATTTGCAATGTGGAATCCGCGAATACTGTAACTTCATTGGAAAATACTCAAAATACCAATTCAACGATCCTAGTCCTTGTTATCGCTGCTCTGCTCCCATAGTCATGAGCGATATGCGGAAAGGAAGGACCGGCTGAAGGAAAGAGACGGTGAGCTTTTTTTTATGAGTATTTAGAAGTTTTCAGGGAGAGTTTGTGGGGGATATACACTAACGGGAACTTACCATCAACTTCAGTTTTAAGCTTCCTGATCATTGCAACGTCTTCCTAGCGGAGTTGGATACTATAAAATTAGCAAGATTTACAAGTTTCGAGTGCAGCCTCCTTGAGAGTCGCTACTATGCACTGCGATGCTAAGACATCGTTATCAGCAACTTTGCTAACTGCGGCCTGAAGGCTAATGAAAGGTTGTCTATAATTATTATCTTTAGCAACAAGCTATTTTACGAGTATACTGATTTGCGTGTCTGCCCACAGCGGTATTGCAGGATTGTAAAGCTAATGAGCATGCTTCTCAATAACTTTGTAATGGGAACGGGTAGAAGCACAATTAGCTTCTTCTAATTCATTGCTGTACGGTCGACCTTCAGACCAACTCAGTAAACCTTAGTGAATTACTAGAAAATATGCAGTCGCAAGTGCTCTTGTGCCTAAGGTAAATCACAGGAGGTCTATGGAACTCTTCGCTATCAGCAAGTGTCATTTTTCAGTGATTGTAGAAGTGCTAATTGGACATTGTAAAATCGACATTTATTCGGAAAGATTTAATATCTTATCAGAAGTCAGCTGCATCACCTGTTTGGAAGACGTTCAGATAGAATAATCTCAACACTTCCGCCTTAACTGTTTCGCATGTGCCAGAACAAGGCAAATATCTTGGATCTCATATTTTTAGACATTCAGATGAACTCGCATAAGTAGAAATAAAACACCTAAGCAGGTTCTTATCTAGCTGTGCATACGAGGTTTTGAGATATCTTTCACATCCATTTCCATTAATGATATAGCTGTCATACCAATTATTCGATCATAATAAAGTCCTGATATTGTGTTTTTAAATTACTAATAATAACTAAGCGAGTGTTCTTTGGCAACTCTTTGCTCAGCCGTCACCGCAGATACCATTTCAGTTCAGAGCAAAAACTTAGAATACGTGAAGAACATAACTTATATCAAACTGAAACTCAAGATTAGGTCAAGTTTTGGAAACACTATTGAAATCTTAAGTAGAAATCGATATTATTTAGAATAAAACCAGTTCAATTCTATCTATCTATTATATAAATCTATGCAAATTAAATTCGAAATAAAACCTTTTTAACTGTTATAGTTGTTAGAAAAGTTGAGAAGTGAAAACTGCACTGCGAGCTGGGATCTACCTGTATTATGCTCTATTCTTGTACCACAAGGCTTCTTTTCAGCCAACTGAATTAAAAAGCTTAGTAAAACTATTTGATGAACGCTTCTTATGCGTGCTCTAACTGGATTAATCTGCCCAATAGTCTGGCTCTTTCTTCTTGCCATTGTGAGGCAGTCACTAGCTGTCTTAACTTTTCCCCTTTGAGTAAAATTAGTGGCGATTTTACAAACTCCTAATTGTCGTCATATATAGTGGCGATAGAAGAAAGTGGCTCCGGTCGTATTGGCATGGTTACGGCAGCTTCGTTAGCCAGAAGAAAGGCAAACTCATTGCCATCGATTCTTCTCTGTCAAGGGATACATGCTAATGAAAAGTTAAATTTTATAGCAAGCCTGTTAAGCATTTTGATGCGTTTCAGAACCAATGTTGAGTTGATTTCAATGGACGAAATTGTATGAACTGCTATGTTATAGTTTATTTTTATAATATATTCTGTACACCTGTTACAGGCCATGGACAGTGACAGCTGCGAATAATGCGTGGTCTCACTATCCCAACCCCGATTGCATCTGCCGCTCTCCAGCGTGTATGTCATGATATCGTGGTTCTTCTCGAGAATGGAGTCTTTGCAGGTTAGACTGGTTCGGATAGTGGCACCCAATACATTTTCTTGGTTTTGTACGCTTAATACTCTGTTCGTTTTAAGGGCTTAGAACATCAAGACTAAGGGAGACCTCTTTGAATCACCTCCAGTGCTGCGATTGGGCACTTGTACGTGAGACTAGTGAGACCTACACATGTCAGCCTCTACACTTTCGTCAGCTGTTTGCTGACAGTTATAAGAGAAACCTTTGACAACTAAAATCCTGCTCCTTATCGGAACTGTTAAAGAGACTTTATGATATTTTTGTGCTGTGAAAAGTTGGTGGGTTCAATAACAAAGGATGCTATGGAAAAAAGTTTGTATAACTTTGCCTTTCACCGCATTCGAAACATGAAATGAGAGCCTTAAATTTGATACCTCGATATTAAAGATTTTAAACCAATATTTTAGCAACATCGCTTAAAGAGTATGATCAACTGTTTTAATCGCTTAAAGCTAATTAATTGCTAAATAGCTTAAGCTTACATATGAATAATTTTAGAATTTATACCAACATAATGTGTGAGCCTAGTCTACTTTGAGGTGTTGAAATGTTTTTCTCATAATATTTATGTTCTTGCTCTCTTAACGGTAAACATAATTATTGCATTCCCATATAAATACGAGTAAAGTATATTCGATGCTTATAATAGTATTGGTATTGTATAGACTGGACTGACATAGATATATAAATAAACGCTATAGAAATTTTAATGGAAATGTATATGTAGTTGTTGGAAATACAAATTTCAATAGAAATATTTATGTAGTTGTACTTACAAATTCGTTTATTTCCTCCATTGTTTATTGGTCTAACTTTGGGCAAAGAGCAATTGCGCAAATAGACAATCAATTTAAATAACAAGTGCATGTAAATTTAGTAATGTAACAAAAGTAGTTGTTGGACATGGTTACATTAGGGTGTTCGTTATTTCTAAGTATATATTTCTTGAAATTTTTTGTTTCTTTACTTGAAATTTCAGTTTTGCTTGTTACAAGTGCTTTATGAATATTATGTTGCTCATGCGACATGGTGTACTGTATTGTCAGTACATTTGATGCCTAGTTTCAACTGCCTATAACTTTCAAATGAAAGTTTTGATGGAAAAAGTCTGTATGAATCTTTTGTAGCGCTGAAAATTTTATTTTGGAAAATCGCTCTTTCAAAGTTACAGGTTTTATTTTATAATGCAAAATATCAATATATTTCATGTTAGCGTATCTGCGTTGGAAGGCTAGACTCAGGCTAGGTTTAAATTTAAAACAAAAAGTTTGCGTGCTTTGAGACAAAAACTGAAATTTGAGCAGGGTTCTGTAAAACAAAATCACTTTCATAAATAACGGTTACCCTAAAGTACATATGTATGTGTGTACACATAGTTATACTCGTTTAGACATATGTATGTTCATAAATTTATATCATTCCTTAACCAATAACTGTTTTATATTACTTGGATGGCTCACGATACATACGTATATCCATTTTCACTAACGCTAATATTTATTCACATTTTGACATGCATACCTACCTACTATATATACCTATATCCTATTTACCTCAACATGACTTATATATATATAAATTTAAAACAATTCAGTTATGTTTGCCTCTATGTGTGCATAGCGGAACGTCTGTTCTTGAAGGTTGAATGCCTTTATTATTGCTACAGCTACAGCTACACAATTAAAATATTGAAATTGTATAGGTGTACTTGACATCAATCAATATTAAAATTTGCATAACGGTTTTGGTAACAAAATCTAATAGATGAAAACAATTATTTTGTTGTGTACATTGCAATGTGAATGACCGTTATTGAACTTCAGGGAATGTTCGCTTCATTGAGCAAGTTGAGCCGAAAGCGAAAATTAGTCTTTAACGAGTCTTAACAAGAAAAACAGTTATTTTTCTTGAATTTGTATCAGCTAGTATGGCAGCTATATGATATAAAGGTTAAAATTGAAAAAAGCTTTTAAGCAAGAACTCTATTTTGATCGTTCAGTTTGTATGCCGGGAGATAAATTAGTGTGGTCTGCTATAAGCAATACGTTCGGAGTTATTAGGGTTGCCTTGAAATATTATCTATTCCAAATTTTTTGAAGATAAGTTGTCAATAAAAAGTTTTTCACAAACGAACATCATTTTGATCGATCGACTTATATTACATCTTTATTCTATAAAGATCTGATTTGAGCGAAAATAATAACATGATCCGATCTGAACGTTATATTTCGAGTTTCAAGCGCTGTCTTGGATATTAATCCATATCGAATTTCACACAAATATACTATCAGATATAAAAATTTTCCATACAAGGGCTTGATTTGGACCGACATGTTTACATGGCAGCTATATGCTATAGTAATCAGATCTGAGTAATATATGAAGATTATAGCACTGCCTGACTCATTTATCTATGCCATATTTCGTGAAGATATATGTATTTTCAAAAAAAAAAAAAAAAAAAAAATTCCATACAAGGACTTGAGTTTGATTGATCGGTTTATAGTTCAGCTATAAGTTATAGTGATTCGATATCGGCGGCTTCGACAAATGAGGCATTTTTTCGAGAGAAAGGTACGTACGTGTACAATGTGTACAATATTTCGGACATTATTTAATCAAAGTCCTCAATATGTAGGCCACGTTGTTTTTAGCGAAGTCACGACCCATAATAAAGAAATAAGATTTTTGATAATGTTTTTTTTTTATTTTTTTAGTCGTTCTATAATATAAATAAAAATAAAATAAAAAAAAAACGAACTTCAAACATTTTTTTTGTGAAAAAAAAACAAAATTTCTGAAAGACCAAAATTTCTGCTAAGCCTTTGCTGGATATCTGTACACGTCCATTTTYGCAATTTTTTATTTTTATATCGGATTGGGATAATTTTAAGCAAAATATCTTCCTGACCGCCAGACACCTGCTTTCAGAGGTGGTCATGGGATTTGGCTACGGAATTGAGGGACCTCAAAACTTTTCAAAAAGAATGTCCAAGTTCATTAATTTCAGCAAATATACTTAATTTTTATTATTTTATTATAATATATATTCATTCCAAAAAATAATCTCAAAAAGTCTTTCTTTTTTTTTTAATTCCTACTAAATATTACACCTCAAGATATACTGCATATAGACTTTTTGCATTACGAAACCGGAAGAACGAAATTCAACTTATAAAAATATCATGTTAACTGATTTTATCCCTCTTCTTCTTCTTGATTGGCGTAGACACCGCTTACGCGATTATAGCCGAGTTAACAACAGCGCGCCAGTCGTTTTTTCTTTTCGCTACGAGGCGCCAATTAGATATTCCAAGTGAAGCCAGGTCCTTCTCCACTTGGTCCTTCCAACGGAGTGAAGGTCTTCCTCTTCCTCTGCTTCCCCCGGCGGGTACTGCGTCGAATACTTTCAGAGCTGGAGCGTTTTTGTCCATCCGGACAACATGACCTAGCCAGCGTAGCCGCTGTCTTTTAATTCGCTGAACTATGTCAATGTCGTCGTATATCTCGTACAGCTCATCGTTCCATCGAATGCGATATCCCTATTGTCACCTTAATACCAAAGTCGAACCAATATATGTATTTATTTGACTGATAATTCTGGAGTGGAGAGCCTTTCATTGATGATCTCTGGTAGGAATAGCCGTAACAAAGTTCCAGCTTGCAATGCCTAAGTTAAAAAATAACCGATCATAAATAATTCCATTGTATTTCAGGAACCTTAAAAATTCAGAAGTCATGTTGATTTCTACACATTCTTATATAAGAGTATTGAAACCGCTGGAATTTAGTAACCTCTGAAACAAATTACTTCTTCTTTGTGACTTTACGATTGATTGATTGATCACCGAACGCGTTATACATAAACGCTTTCACCTATCGCAAATAAATTGCTGGAATCCAATCTTCAATTTGTGTTTTACGACTTTTGTTGCGAACAGCGCGCATCAATAAACTGTGCGTTCAAGATGCCAATGAGCGTGGCGGCTGTCATGTTAAAACATTCGTGCATATTTTGGGAAAAAACAACACAAAAGTAAGGCAGAATCTTACAAACCAGATGAAGTAAGAATGAGTGCAAAGCATATAAACCCAACTGCTATGAGAGCGAGCCCAAAAAGGGCGAAGCTCGTAAAATGCAGAATAAAAACCGAAAAGTAAATTTTTTCAACCGAAAGAGTATTACTAGCTGCACATCGTGTCTACGTGTGTGTGCGAATAACTGACCTTTTTCTTCCGCATTACTCTTTATTGGTATGCTTTGAAGTGGAGCGAGCTGGCGTTGAATATATTTATGCTCCATGTTGCCGTTGCCGGTGCGGCTGCTGCATCTTTATTCAACCGCAAAGCTCAGCCACTGAACTCTTTCAGAGCGCAGCTGTGATACACATACATACATACATACAAATCGATTACTGCTAGGGCCAATGTGATCAATTGAAGGCACCGATTTATTCTTAACTTGCATTGCGTTAACGTTATTCAATAGCAAGCAAAATGAAATGCGTTCTCGCTTGGCTTACTTTGATGTGGCAGAAATTCCTAAAGTGGGTCAAAGGGTTAACAAGTGTGAACACATGCTGTACTGTTATATGTAGCATATATGTATATTTATATTTATTAAGAGAATTTGTTGCATGAAAAGATGATAATAAAATGTAGCCAATAATCCTAGAGGCATTTCTTTCTCAACTCAACAGAATAAATTTAAGAATAATGCTCTCTAGTATTATACTGGCTTGGTCTTTAGGCAACCGAACACAGTCTCTCTGAAGCAAACATTTGCAAAATCTCCACTGAACTTTCTTGATAAAGAATCCCACCGTGCATCAAAATTTGAGAACCATTTTAGGCTTTTCGGAAATTTTGGCATTCTGCGCTTTAATCAACTCGTAATTTCTCTTTCTATTCAGCGCTTTATTTAGCTACTATTTTTCTGAACTATTCAGCGCTTTCATTATATTAGATATTAAGCACTTCATTCAGCTGTTATTGTGATAAGCTGAATAAGACCTGAATGTGAGTTATTGTCTTAGGTTGCCGATTTCTCATACTAAATCACAATTCTTGTTGTATGACTATCCTCAAAAAGTTATTAGCAATATTCAGCACTTTATTCGGCTAATATTTTTCTAAATATACACTTCTTTCATTAGATATACTTATAAGAGGTATTCAGCACTTTGCTGCGATATTATTCTCTTAAGCTGAGTAAATGCTGAATGAAAATTACAGTGTCAGAGTTTTGATTTCAGAGCAATATGGCTATTGAGTGAGCATTACATCTTAATTGTTGTTTCCCCAACCATAGTAAGACCTTGAATGTTTTGCTGCTGAGAAGCCACGAAACCCCAACTTAATAGTCACACCTTACAGAACTTCGTCAGCGACGTAATGATACCAGCCCGTTCCTGTCATCGTCATGATACTGTGATATCTATTACCAGTCGGCACCCTCGGGGAAAGTTCAGCGGAGAATTTTGAACCCTATTCCTTCCGAACTCTAACTCCAAAGTCATTCGTGCACCATCACGTTTGCTTTTAATAATATTTTCTCTTGATACCGATCTAAATGCTAGCATAATTTGAAAGAGCTTTTATTTATAAAGAATTGGTGGGTGGGGATTTCTCAATGTTCAAAATGGGTTTAATTTTGTGTAGTTTGAAGTCATCATCAATGTCTTCATAAATACCTCAAAGAGGTTCAATTTCTTAACACGACTTTGTTGGCATAATTATACTGTACAAAAAAGGATAAACTGGTTAAGAAAGGTTAAATGGCTGTTCAAAGATCGCACGTAGACCTATATGTAATCCTTTGCGAAGCCATAGAAAAGAGAAATCCTGTGCTCGGAGTTATAAATTAGCAACACGCTTAGTAGCTAATACAAAATTGCACTGGGGCTTATTTTCCACTCCCGCCAGTTCGGTGGGATGATTAATGGTATGCGCTTCCAAGTTTTTAAAACCTCTTCCCAAGCGCTGAACATTCAAGAAGTGTTGAGTTCTTTCCAGCTCATCTTCTTCCAAATAGCTTCTGCAAATGGTGTTTCGTAAGATTCTCAACCTTACAGCATTGAAAACAAATAGACAATGTGCTGTTAACACCACTAGGAGCAGGCTAGCGATACTGTGGTCAAAAATATGACTAGATCTCCTGCGATCAATCTTGGACCAAAAGGGTTTTTGCGACAGTGTATGTCCCGATTGTGACCCAGCGCTGACAAGCTTTCGTAAAGTCCAGCTGTCTAGTAGCAGAACACAAGAAGATACGATAGAAACGAACCGCTCCTTTTCTACCGTTAGCGGTTCTAGGGCGTCTTTTTTTGCCAAGTCATCAGTTTTCCAATTTCTTGCGAATCCACTAGGCTCTCGCACCCAAAGAAGTTGTTTCATAAAGATACTCAATGCTATTGCTAGCGTCCCTCTGTCAACTCATACACGGTACTAGGGAACTTTAACCATAAGCGCTACAGCGTCCGTCAAGTTAAGAAAGTTACTTTTGTCTCCTTTTCTTGCTTAAGGGCTAAGCTTCGTCTGGTTGGATACTATCTGGAGGAAGGCAATATGGATACTTCATGATTTCAATAACTTGCTTCTGCGAGGCCAAAATTGACACATCAAGAATATTCCTCTCAGGTATTATGGAATAAGATGGTTTAATTTACTTCTAGTGTATGTCTTTCAAAAGGCTTCCGAATTATTGTTTGATACTTTTGCAATTGAATTTTGTTCTTAAAAATACCGCACAATGTATGCAATTAAGCCTTTTACTCAACTTCTTTGAAATTTCACACACGCTAATGTATTTACTTAAGCCCTCAAGCAAACTTGTGAACCATAAAATACGCAGAAGCGTTAAATATTCGAAGCGAAGCCAAGCTGTGAAGTAAATAGGTGGATTTGCTATTGTTGGCGTATTAATTCGAAGAGCTCTTTTGGCATTCAGAATATGCAAATTTCCATTTTAATTACTCATTTTCTTAATAATATACTACACGATTTCCAATAAAAATATACTTTTACATGACTTTCGAAGAAAAAGAAAACAAATTTTTAACGAACGAAGACCAAGTCATTGTACACATATGTATTTGTATTACCTCAACAGAGTGTTTTTGTAGTATGCCAACTAGTCCCTCAGTTTTTGAGACATCACTCCAAAGTTTTGCCCCTATCCGTTTCTCATCAAGCAGCGCCTGATTTGTCGAAATGACCGATATCGGTTCATTATAGCATATAACTGCCATACAAACTTAACGACTGGAATTGAGTGCTTGTATGGAAAACTTTTTCATTTCATAAGATATCTTCACGAAATTTCTAATAATAATTTATCATTTTCGAAAGCAATGGAGTAATCTCAGAAGGAATTATTCAAATAGAACTACTACAGCGTATAGGTGTCATACATGCTGACTGATCAAAATTCTTGTGCGGAATCTTTTGTATTTGTAAAGGATGTGTTTGGTTTCGGTGCAATCTTGGCCAACGTTTACATTAAAAATATGAATATAATTCTTTGTAAAAATCTTAAATCTGTGGCACATATCATGCATTTCAACTTCAACTTCATTTCTTGAACTTCCTTATTTTATTTATTTTTTTCTCTCTATTTAATATAATTTCCACACTGTTTTTACATTACCCAACAACACAGCTTATTCGCTGCCTTGCCATATTGTCCCAGTACGTCCAGCTGTCGCCTGCCGTTTAGAAAATGCATAGCATCCAAGTATATAATCTAATTTCCGACCAATCACTAAACTGTCTATGCGTCTGATAGTTCTTGCTCTTGGTTAGCCGAAAGAGTGACGCCATCTAAACAACAATTGTCCACACTTTTTCTGAAGCATTCTCTTCTACATGCTTCATAGCTTTGTATACGCATTACAAAGCTTTATTGCGTTTAAAAAAATTTACACACATACATACATATATATTATTATAAAATTTGCAATAGAAACTCTAACATATCTAGCGAACTCCGTAACTTTACTTTTTACTCAGTTCATTTCATTCCATTTTTTGCTTTCGACTTTCGCCTAACATTGCAACGAGTAGTTACTGCTACTCTGCTGTTTTGCTATCCCAAAGGTCACGAATTTCATTAGTTACACTTCCGCGGCGAAAGTTAAGCGTGTAAATTCACTACACGAAAAGATGAGCACAAAACTCCGAAGAGCGTTTCGCTTACCGCAACGCTATTACCTATTACTTACATGCTTACATGCCTTCTAACTGTAGCGCTTGGCAGCTCGCGCATATTGCTGTTGCCCACTGGGAGTGGTGCAAAGCGTACGCGGTACGTGGCTTGGCTATACTGTAGCAGCAGCAAGCTCTTAGTAGTTGCGTATGTGAACCGTTAGTACACTCTGTCGCCATGTACCGGCATGAGAGTGCATACCGACATTTGACACATATATACATATAGTATATATAGCGTTATCTGATTGTATTTGTGTGTCTATACCTTTTGGTAGACAGGAAACTTAAGCGCTGAACTGTCACGGCCCACTGAGCACAGTTAAACGGTGTTTAGTTTGCTGTGCTTGTTATTCCGAAATTCGATTATTGATCAAACAATGGAACGTGGAAATACAACTGTACATATGTATGCAGATAGGTGTTTTAACAATGATTTTGCATTTCCAAACGAAATTTAGTTCGTAGCTGGCAGTAAGGAACGAGAATGCTCTCAACTTAGAGCCAACAGTTTCTGATTTCCAACTCGAAAAGAAAATAAAACTCAAATGAAAAGAGGCACACACTCAATCTCAAAATACTCTTCTAAATCTGGCACGAAGATCATTTTGTATCGACTACTGCAATATATTTATTATTCAAAAATTAAAACTCAGTTTAAGGCCAACCTTTAACCTTAACCTTAATGAGTTTACATTTGGATCGTACTTAGACGTGAAAGTCAAATACAATGTTAAAACGTGAAATAAAGTTCTATCCATACCTCAATATCAAATTCCATCTCAATATCAATTTTATTTTCAACCTCATCATAAAATTCAATCTCAATCTCAATTTCAATCACAGTACCAATATCGATTTCAATCTCAGTCTCAATTTCAAACTCAGTACTCAATTTCAACCTCAACTTCAATCTCATCCTCAACCTCATTCTTTACCCTAACTTTAACCATAACCTTAACCTTAACCTTAATCCTAAACTTAACCCTAACCTTAACCCTAACTTTAACCTTAACCTTAACCTTAACCATAACCTTAATATTAACCATAACCTTAACCTTAAACCTAACCTTAACATTAACCTTAACCCTAAGCTTATCCTTAACCCTAACTTTAACCTTAACCTTAACCATAACCTTGGCCTTAACCTTAACCTTAACCCTAACCTTAACCCTAACCTTAACCTTAACCTTAACCCTAATTTTAACCTTAACCTTAACCTTACCCTTAACCTTCACCCTAACCTTAACCTTAACCTTAACCTTAACCTTAACCTTAACCTTAACCTTAACCTTAACCTTAACCTTAACCTTAACCTTAACCTTACCCTTAACATTAACCTTAACCCTAACCTTAACCTTAACCTCAACCTCAACCTCAACCTCAACCTCATCCTCAACCTAAATCTTAATCTCAATCTCAATCTAACCTCAACTTCAATCCCAACCTCAAACTCATCTTCAACCTCAACGTCCATTTCAATCCGAAGCTCACCCTTAACCCCAACCTTAATCTTAATCTCAATCTTAGTCTCCACCTTAACTTCAACGTTCATCTCAATCTCAAGCGCAACCTTAACCTTAATCATAATCTCAATCTCGATTTTGACCACAATTTCATGACAGACCTTAACTTATGCCTCCATTTTAACTCCAATCCCAACATAAACCTCCTGAATCACTCTTTATCTCAATCCCGAGATTTAATGTTAACAATAATCAATAAACCTCAGCATATACTCAACCTCTATCCTCACTTTGAGCTCATTATCGAACTCAATTCCTTCCTAACCTTTGAAATGCAAGCAAAAACTCTTTAAGCCCTAAAATGACTCAATTCGAAACTCAAATTCGCGGTACAACTCAATTGTTCCAGTAGCTTCCTAATTTATCACTTTTTGCTTTCGTCCTTAGTTACGACATAATTAGCATCAGCGTTGACTAGTAAACAGTATCACAGTTTCGTACTGCCTCAACCTCAAGCAAGTTCAGCCCTTTACCTAACGACAACATTTTTGCATAACTAGTTAACTAGAAAGTAAAATAATGAATGCTTGTTTGGCATGAAATTCACCTCGCATTCCAGCGCATAGTTTGCGAAGGCGAAGGCTTCATTGCCAATTGCTCAGCAGGCACTCGATTCAGTACGAACTTGGCACGAGCCGTGAGCGGTGGTGACAACACTTTTTTGGCGCCACGTCCAAAAAATTCTGGCTGTCGCTGCATAACGGCAACCACAACTACACCAGCGAAACCAAAAACAAAAGCAGTAAAACTCGAACGAAACGACATCGGCAACGATAGGAAAATACGATAACGACGACGACGACGACGTTAATGCCGGCGCGCAGCGGGGCGTAAAACGTGCGATAACAACAAAAACGAAGTACGACGGCGATAGAGTAGGAGGTCAAAAGCAACATGCCCATACATTGGGACTATGACTGGGATTGGCCGCACGATCACTTCTGGCACTGGCCTTCCACGCGCCTCTGGCCCTTCGATAGCTTCAGCTATCATGCAAGGTGTCCGATATCGCGTCGCTGGAAGTCGACCTTCACACATCACAACTACGATGTGGATGTGTGTGCGCGCGACTGGCATATGCATCACTGGTCGGACGACGAACCTTGGTGTCATCGCTCGTGCTTGGCCAGTCGTGCGACCATCGAGACGGGCGACGAGCCGGACACCAATGGCAAGGGCACCTTTAAGGTTGTCATCGATGTGCACCATTTCCGTGATGACGAGCTCGTCTTGAAGGTGCGCAACAATGACACCGTTATTTTGACGGGCAAGCAGAAGGACGACCGCGGTGAGAAGAGCAAATTCTGCATGACACGCGAGTTCACGCGCAAATACAAATTACCAAGGAATTACGATGCCACTTTGGCCAAAGCTACACGCTCCACCGATGGCGTGCTGACAATTATTGTACCACCACCGCCACCACTGGACGACGTGGAACGTTTGGTGGATATCGAACCGACCGGCGCTTACTTCGGCACCACTGCCACAACTGCGGAGAAGGACGCCAAGGCGATTGAGAATGGTGTGGCGGAGAACGCAGAGAATACGGAGTTGACTGAAGAAAACGAGGAGGCTGGTGAAAACTCAAAGAAAGCGCGTTTCGACTCCGCAGATGAGTCAAAATGAAACGCGACGCCTGCTACGGCTGCTCGCACTTGCGCGAAATGGCGTGGCAACTTCAAGCAGCGCTTCAAGGCCTTTTTGTCGAAAAAACAGAAAAATTCGCAGCAAAGTTGCAAAGGAAGGTATTAGTGTTGAGCGGCTGCGGTGGTATAGTGTCGCGTAATATTGTGAAATAAATATATTTGAACTCAAAATATTTTGGAAAAAATGTGCTTGCGTCCAACGCAGCCAAAACCTTTACACTAAACTATGCACAGTGTTCTTTAAATCACCCACGTAAAAAATTTTAAAAAATATTTCTGTTGCACTTGCATAGCTATCACCGGCCACGAGCTGAAACCTAATCAAACTATCATATTTAGAAAAATATTAATTCAGTACTATATACTATTACTTTAACGGGAATACAATGATGCTATCAAAATACTTAAATTACGCCTAAGTTTCTAGTCTAATATACTAACGGTCTCTCCAAAAAATAAAATAAATAGTATAACATCTAGTACTAATAATATTATTAACTAAATAAATCAATGAAATAAATAAATTTTGGTGCTTAGAAAACCTCTAAGGACACGAAACCCAAGCATGTATTGTTATTGTTGGCGAAGAAAGTAATTTTATATAAGAATTTAATTATATAGAAGTTTAGAACTAAGTTTATATTTAAAACAAATTTGTGCAAGGAGTAATACTACTTAAGCGGCTCTACATTATACCCAATATCTATGTATTCGAAGAGACATTGAAATATTTTATTCCAAATAAGTAGTACGAATAGTTCATACGAAATCTATTTCTTACAAATGTAACACACGTATGCCAACCATTTCCTCCTCCTCCTTCAGCGAAATTTGTTTTATCTCCTCGATCGACTAAAAACGGGTTCAACGGAGCGGCAATTTCAGTTTGGGGAAGAAAAAAATCCTACAGACCCATCTGTAGGGTGGATGATCGATGGGGTGTCTTGCGTTTTTGGCTTTAAATTCGGTCACAATCGTGGCTCGATGCGATGGTGCATTATAAACGTGTAAAATCAAAGATTTGACCTTCCGGTCGGTTTCAACGGATGTTCTCACGAAAGCGCCTCATTATAGCCAAGGCGAACTTATTATTGACCCTTTGCCAGTTCTATTTTCGATTGTCTATTATCGATGGCTTGGGGAAGGGAAGTCTGTTAGGGAATCAATCGATTAAGTGAACTAATCATAACTTTAATAGATTGTGTAAAATTAGTGAACTTTAGCAGTTCTTTGTACGTGTCACGAAAGTGGCATAATATTGTGCTATTATGTTATTAATATGTCACAACAGTTTATGAAATGTATACCAATTTTGTGTTCGTTTCACTAAAGTGCTATAATCGCACACTATTATATATTATATTCACAAGGGCTTTCCAATTTATGCCTGTTCTTTGTCCGAATTTCTGCTAACATTGACTACAGTGGTATAATAAACGATATTAAGACCTTTTTAGATTATACCAGTTTATGTATTTTATACCAGTTTTATGTTCGATTCGCTAAAGTGGTATAATCGCATACTGTTACATATTATACCATTTTCTGGAAGTTATGCCAATTCTTTGTTCAATTGACTATTAACAATGGTTTGGGGAAGGGATTGAAGTTAGATTATGAATATTTAAGTATTTAAAACAAATATTTAGTTTCATATTTATGCGAAAAGTTTTATAATAACATTTTCAGCTGTTTCTAATATAGCGGTAAGATAAGAGATTTCATACAAATTTCTTTGAAAAACAGGCATTTAGCAAAACGTTGCCGCTCTGATTTAGCGCATTTGTCTGCGGTACAGAAATTTCTTTTATTTTGTTACTTTCTTTGGCGCTCAAGCTTTAAACTAGTAAAGAACTTCAATATCTCATATGGATTCCTTTGTATAATATTTTCCTCATTTGAATTAATTTAACTTATAATAGTTGAACTTTTTGTGTGAAGAGTGAACATCGCAAGACTCATACCAAATGTCCTGACGTTTTTTAACTAAACATCAAGTAAGTGAAATGCCAAAAAAATGTCAAAGTCAAATTTAAATGAATAAAAGTGAAACGAATCACGAATTTATAACTTTTGAATACTCCTAGAAATTTTTGACTGACTACTGCTGGTTTATTTTTAGACAGTGAGACAGCAAAGTTATAGTAAGATATTCCTACTAAACCAGCAGTAGTCAGTCAAAAGTTTCTACAAATATATTCATAGCAAAGAACTGAGTGTATAGTTTTCTGCTTGCAATCTCAAAGCAAAATCCAGGCATCATCATGACCATACTTTGAACAAAAAACAAAACTAAGAGCCAGAGATTGTATTCTATAGTCGGAGTGATATTTTCCCATATGAAATACTTCCGTAAAACCAATGTCGACCTCACTCAACCTTAAGCAAGCATATTTATAAGCAACACATCAATTTTATATAAATTAAACGACAATTTCTTAAAAACATTCCTCCACAACCATAAACCACATGATCATTTTGTTAGAAAATATAATAAGTACCTTCTAAAATATTATATATTCGTTAAAGGGCGCCATCTATACCCTGGCTGCCTTGCTATCGCCCAATGTCATACAAACATACATATACGATTTGTGCATACAATATATAATTTTTTACGATTTCACCGTTGTTGACACATACGTCACCTGGCGGTTATAGTGGCATGTTGTTTACGAGTGCGCACGTAATAAAGCGCGTGGCAATTTCAAGTGACATTCTTAGAACATGACACACACACATACACACACACAGACAGCAAAACTCATACGTGCGGCAAGAGTCCAGCTGATACAGTTCATTTATAGAGCGGGAAGGCTTCGCAGCGAGTATATGCCAGGCAGTAGCTGCTGTGGTACTTCTTCGCTGTCTGCCTGCAAATAAGCGACAGTGTATGGTAGACGCGTGTAGAAAAGCGAGAGGAAAAAAGTCAAAATGCAATATTTTTATGCTGAATGTGCTTTTTTACGATTTGTTGCGTCAGAGCAATTGTTGTTGACAACGAGGTCGTTATTCTTTGACGCTTGCAAATATTAGCAACTTTATTGCCCATCACTGAGTTTATAGTATATTTGTGTACTTGTGAAGAAAACAGTAATTCGCCACAGTGAGCGCTCTGCATGCAGTTTTTAGTGCCTTTTTGGTATACTTCATGGGCCACCGCCGCATCGTTGCATTAATAAACTTGCGCTCATGTTTTAGTATAGTATATAATACTTATATATAAATATATATGTACATAAATATATTCCGTCAGATGTTTTTTTTTTTTGTATTTTACTGTCAAGCTGCTAACAAATTCCTCGCTATTAAATTAGGCGTTACACAGTAAAATATTATTTATGTCACCGGGCTTTGCTGGCCATGTGCCACCTACCCAGTTATGCCGTGCAAATGAGCTGTAAAAACATATAGGCGTAAAAATGTGATAACTGCAGATATATACATATAAAGTCTCGGCCACAAAGTAGATGATAAAAGTGGGAACGAATATAATACATATTTTTTCTTTGTATGAGGTAGTGATGCTTGTAGTCAATTGTTGAAAATATTTATTGCAGTAATATATATTAAAATGTTAAAAAAATCTATGTTTCAGAAGAAAAGCTGCGAATTGTAAATAACATATTTTTCGGCAAAAGATTTATGCTTTCATTCCATCATAAAAGCTAATATTGTTAATTAAATTTAAAAAATTGGAAATAGAAAATCTAAAGTTATGTTTTATAAGCTTCATAGAGCTAAGATTTACGCTGAAGTTTCAGTGATAACAGAGGGTTTCACCATTGTCCATGTCGTTTACGGACCATGATGAAGCCATCATCATTTTAAGAAAAAGACGAACATTATTATTACCAAATATTGATAAGTCGAAGGTGTATTTACTTTCTTGATTCAGTATTAGTATTATTACTCTCTGCTAACTTGATTGACATTATATTCAGTGTTGCTTTTAATATGGTCTGAAATTTCTCCGAAGTGTTTTGATTCCAAAGAGTCCTAAAGCAGCCCTCGAAACAAGTAAATTAAACAAAGCTGGTTTTGGAATGAAAATTCGAAAAATTATATTTATTTGTTTTGGTGCTAATAATTGGCTCTTAGAGGTCATTCCCGGTCCTTGGTGTTATTTAACATCAGCTTGCATACTTAGAGGCAGTTCCTTTTCGTGGCGTCGAAAGCAGCTTTAAAATCGTTAAAGAAATGGTGTGTGTCGATCTTCCTTTCACGGAAATTTTCCAATGATAACGTCCAATCAGTTTTTTGATGGTGCCATCCGGTCTTTCACACACTGCGCTCCATATTTATGTTCAGTTCCTGCTAGTGGAAAGAAAAAGATCTCTACACCGTTGGAGAGATCAGATAGAGAAGAGCCTGACTGCACTTGGTACCTCGAATTTGGGCCAAATAGCGAAAAAAAATAAACGACCTGTTAACTTATATAACTGATCTTATATAATTTATTACATTTTGACTCTCCAAATGTCTACTGTACAAAAATTTTTAAGTTAAGGCCCCATTAAGTATATGTAAGGTTTTTACTAAATTTAAAACATATTTTTCAGATGTAATTACACAGAAATTCAAGCCTCCGCTTATATATTTGAACATTTTTTTTAAATACATATTTATATTTTAATTAGCTGAAATGCTTGATGCTAAAATTTTTCCCGAAAATGTATGCTAAATTCTGAAATTATTAAAGTGAAAGTTCTGGACTTCATTTCGTTTTATTTAGTTTTCTGCGAAAAGTACCTGATACACTTTAAAACCCATTACAACATAGCTTTCACAAAGGTACCCCCATATGTATGTGCGTGTAAATATTGCCAAAGTTGCTTTATTTGGCTTACAAATCATTTTCATCCGAAGCAATATGCACATGCTTGTACTCAAGTGGCTCTAGTGGCCATTAAGTGCCCTAAATTATACTACACAACTCTCATTACAAGTTTTCGGGTTGATTTAAGTGCTGCATTTATGAGAAAATTATGCAAATTCTATATGTACAGGAAAATATTTTATAATAATTTTACATGAAAAAGGTGTTTTTATAGTTGGGAAGCAGCTGTAGTACTCATTTATATTTATAGTAGCTGAGAAATGTATGTAGAGGTTTTCGGAAGATATACTAGAATGCAAAAATACTAATGTTTGCTACAAGCGTATGTTAAATTTTATGAAAAATTTTGAGCTATGCCGAAGTAACCTTATGCTAGAACTATATTTTACTTTGAAAAAGTTAATTCAATATTCAAAAATATTTCCTTTGGAAAAGTTGTATGATCTTTTCTACTTTAACAATTATATTAAGGGATCTGAAAGCTAACCTGTAAATATGTATATGTTTAACTTTTCTGTTAGCTAGTCCATAGATTTCCCAAATATAAGCGCCCAAAAGTATGCAATCCGTTTCTCTCGATTTTTCTGTAAGTATATTTTCCAGAAAGCCAAGTTCCTTCTTTCCAATTCTTAGTTAGTATATTTTTCTACTTACTTCTTCCAAATATTTTTATGTCAAATTGCAATTACGTGCGTGTAGATATAAATTGATTTGCCTCTAACATAAAAAATGTTGAACTACTAATATACATAACCAAATCCAGCAGAAACATCCCCAAAAATTGCTTGATTATCTTTAAGTTTCGCAGCACGCAACACACTGTATTCAAAGCGTTAGCGTGAACTTCAGCCAACTCATGTCATTTCATGCAATTTCTAAAGGCACAGCCTAAATGTATGCTACAAATGTTGCATACAACCAGCACAACACATTTTTGTCTTCCACTAACCCACCACACTAAAATTGTATTTCTAAGCGCTTGTTGTCTGTGCGCGTAACGCATACCGTTACTACGCCTAAAAGCAGGCAGTCAATTCCAATTAAGTTCGCATTGTTTCATTGACGGCTGCTACGACAGCCTTTTCTAGTCTTTGCCTCATATAGTTGCGACTGCAAAAGGTCTGCAACCCTCACAGCATTGGGTCACTTGTACATTCGGAGCAATTTTCACCGCGCTTCTTAACAGTTGGGTCGCTTCAATAAATATCCGCAAGATATTCAATTGCTTTGCTGTCTCCCTTTGCTTTCGGCCTATTCTGTTGTTTGCCTAAATTGGTACTTTTTGACTTTTCTTGTAATCAACGATAGCTGCGCCCATTGAGTTTACTTTACTTCGGTTTTGATAAATTTGTGAAGTTTTTGTTGTGTTTTTGGTAGTTCTGACGTCATGTAGGTATTCACTTGGCAGGCAATATGCTATGCTAGTGTAAGAAGATTTCGTAAACTGTCACTTCTGATCTTTGTGGTAACATACGGTAATTGCAACGTTGTTTCTAGAGAGGACTCAAATGTCCTACTCAGATTTCCTTTTCGCATATGAATTTCTCTCAGCTGTACTTGGTAGGCCTTCTTTTGGGGCCCGTGACCTTGATGTAGATTATTTTACTAAAAACTTACTTTGCTGGACGAGAGTGTGAATTAGAATAAAAATTAAATTCAAGTTTAAAAAAACGCAATCACTCTAAGTTAACGCTTCAAATTTTGCTAAGAAGATCTTTAATTGAGCTATTTTTCTATAAAAGTATGTGTTGAGAAGAAAATTGTACATTTATAATCTTACGAAACACCCTGTATATTATTAGACTTACAAATGTCATTATGAATAGGAGCTAAGTTCATTATTAAATAAACTTCCATCTTCTGGTTTTTACTGTCGCCAAGTCAACACGCGATTACTTCCGATAGTCTAAATAACTGGTATTTTTCTCATACGAGTATTCCAGTTCTAGTAAGGAGGGCTCAATCTAATATAATTTTCTGAGGAGACCAAAGGAACCACTAAATAATTTGTATTTGATTTCCTATAGATACCACTATTGTACTATAACTTAATGCCACTGTTACACAAAATCGAAATCCTCCAAAAAGTATGCTTCAAATTATATTATTAAGGTATCCAATTTCCAAGATTTGTTAAAAACAGCAAGGTACTACTAAAAATTTCCAATTTCATTTACTGCAGATGATACTGTTGTAGATAGCTTAACCTCAGTCTCACTCAAAAACTAAATCCTCCTAAATGTATGCTTAAAATTGCATTAAAGGTACACTTTATAAAGGAATTAGTTGCATTAACAAATCAAATTCTTTGAAGAGACCGAAGCAGCTACTAAAAATTACCGATTTCATCTACCACAGTTAACACTGTTGTACTATAACTTAATCTCAGTCTTACACAAAAGCGAGATCCTCCTAAAGGTATGCTTTGAATTCGTTTAAACTAGCGACATAGTGAATACTCCAAAAATGACACTACAAATACATATTTCAGCTGAAAAAACATTACAACCCCGCTGAAAATTGTATGTAAATGTGATTACAGAACAAACTATGACTGGATTACAAGGCTGCCAACCATGACAAACTACACTATTTTTGCATTGCCATACATATATCCACACAGCCGTATATACCATACATAGTAGACGTGTGTGCGTGCCAGAAAATTGTATATTGTTGCAAAATTGTGCCAATGTGATTTTGTGCCTTGATTTTGTGTACGACGTGTAAACAATGGCGCTGTGTTGCCGCGGTGACAATAAAGCGCACTTCAAGTAGCTCCATACTCTATGAGTTGCTGCTGTTGTTGCTGTCTATTTTTTGGGTTGTTTACAGCATATCCTTCGGCGTACTGCTTGCTGCTCGTGTTTGCATAAATACATTTTGAATTTTTTCTTGCGTTTCCCGTTAGATTATCATTACACAGGAAATTGCATATTTTCGGGCGCATGCTATCGATTTGCATAAATCAAATTTTTTCATGAATTCGATAATTTTGCTTGCTTACAATAAACTGTTTGTGCTGCTGCTGGGGCCTGAGTCAAGCACTTTGCGTTAGTGTCCTCGAAATAGAAATTTGTTGGTTGTGTAATTTGCGGGTCTCCTTTTTTGTTAAGATGGATTGGTTAAGATTTATGATATAATGATATTGAATAATCAAGAAAATTGCATTGTAGATTTAGCGGTGTAATGGAATTTGTGGCTTATATTACTTCATAGCAATTTAACCTTGAAAAAATAATAGAAAATTCACAAGAAAAATACTTAAAAATTGAAAAAAAAATTATTAAAATTTTAAATAAATAAAAACAGGCTTATAACAAGTAATTTCAACTTTGCCAGCAAGTTTGTAATGAATCGTCATCTAAAATGCAAAGCAGGATATCAGTAAAAAAAAAAAAAATCGAAAAACGCAGTCAGATATAATAACCAATATATAACCATTTGATAACCAATACATAACCACTGGATAACTAATATATAACCATTTTATAACCAAACCATTTTTTTTTTTTTTTTTGATATGAGTGGTTCCAATTAAAACGTGTTTCCTTTGTCTGTTAACTTATTAAAATTTGTGTTACGTTGTCTTGCATTTTATGTGACAATATGTATATAAAGAGTTAGTCTAACGCGTTAAGCTGATTCAGTATTTCCGCGTATTTAATCATCCGGCTGGGCTTACGCTAACTACTTCCTGAGTTTCCGAGATATCGATCTGAGATTTTGTTCACATTTTTTTCTCTCAAAGTAGCTGCCTTTTTGTCGGAATCGTCGTGTCTTACAAACTGAACGATCGGAAGCAAGTTCTTGTATGGAAAACTTTCACATTTCACAATGTATTTCCACAAAAGTTGGCACAGGTTATTTTCTAAAGCAACAATGTAATCTCCGCAGAAATTGTGCAGATCGGTTAACTATATCATATAGCTGCCATACAAACTGAACACATAATTACTAACAGAAATGCACCTGTGAAGGGTACTTAGCATCGGTGCAACCGAAGTTAACGTTTTTTTTTTCTTATTTTCTCTTAAAGGAGCTGCATTTTTGTCAGAATCAATAAGTTCTTGTATGAAAAACTTTTTATTTGACACAATATCTGCACGAAATTCGGCATGGGTTGTTACTTAAGTCAATGCTATAATCCCCAAAGAAATTATTAAAATCGGACCACAATTGCTTATAGCTGCCATACAACCTAGTCAAGTAAAATAGAACCCTTGTATGGAAAACTTTTTCATTTCACAAAATATCTTAACAAATTCGGACATAGACTATTCTACCAGATCGGATCATTATAGCATATAGCTGCCATACAAACTGGTGGTTGAAAAAAATTTCTTGCATGAAAAACTTTTTTACTTGACTACAGGTTTTCACTAAAACCCGTGTGAGTTATTCTACAATCTAGTGCTATAGTCTTCAAAGAATTTATTCAAATCGAATCACTATATCAAATAGCTGCCATATAAGCTGGTGGTTGAAAAACATATCCTTGTATGGGAAACTTTTTATTTGCAGAAATATCTTCACGAAATTTGGCATAACTTATTATCTACGACAACGCTACTATGTATGTCTAAAGATATTGTTCAGATCGGCCCACTATAGCATATAGCTGCCATACAAACGGACCGATCCAAATTAAGATCAAAACATTTTTATAACATATGAGTTACTCATTTGAAGGATATTACAGCTTCAGTGCAACATTACCATTTAATTCATAATGAAATACCAAACAAAGCTTCCCAAAAACATTTGCGTATTAAATCCACGCAAATATTAAACTTCAAGTACATACTATTCTTAAGTCAATGTTACAAAGCAGCAGAAGCCACACGCCAACAAGCGCATCGAACAAAGCATAAGTTCAATTCAGCTCAAGCAGCTAAGCATATTATTTTGCATTTGAGCTGCTTTAATAAATACGAAAACATTTATTTAGTCATATGTTAAAACTGCATACAAATTACCTGTCATAAATCATGAAAACATGACCCTGATTGCTTCATATGCACGCACTCTCACCTACAGACACACACACAAACTTGCATTAGTGTTAGTGCGCACTAAGAAAAAATAAATAACTGCACATAAATACTCGAGCAATTGCTATAAAATTGTCTGCACGTGAAATCTTGAGCTGCAGTTGCAACCCAACACACGCACACACACACACAAGCACATGTATGTAAGTCAGCTCATAACTCAAAATCACTGCCAGATTGTGTATGCAAAATAAAATAAATGTCACATATTCATAAATTATTATAACCCATAGCAGCGTTTAAAATATGCTCGCTCTTTAGACATAACTAACGGAAGCACACACATGCATATATACGCATTCATACGGACACACCATTGTTGCTTGTAAAAATCTCATACGCAGTAGTGGAAAGTTGACTGCCTTCACAGCATAAATATTTATGAGGAAATGTAGCGTGAAGTGCGTAAACATTTAATGCACACATGATATTAATATTCATAAAAAATTCCATTTTCGCGATGTGGGCGTGGGAGTATATGTATTTTATGCGTATTTAACATCTTAATAAAAATCAGCATTAGTTAAAGATGTATGGACACACTTAGTTACAGACATAGTACAGCATGCATTATAAATATTACTATCATTATATTTTTTTTTTTGTTAACCTGTTATAAAAATCACGCAAAAACAGAGATTTGAAATAATTAAACTTTAAATTTGTACAACTTTTGAACGGTAAGGTTCACCAGAAAATTGTGGAAGACCATTATTGTAGAGAATTCAGCGTCTTACATATATAAGGGGTCCTCTAAATATTTTAATTACTTTTCATTAATAAGGAAAAGTGAAGCTATAATACACAAAAAAAGATACAAAAGATTTTATGTAAGAACGTGATAATGATATTTCAGTTTGTGTGAATCTTCAGAGTTTATAGCGTTATTTTAAGAAAAATTATATTATACCAAGTTTCGTGAAGATATGCTGACAAATAAAAAAGTTTTCGATATGAGGCCTCAATTTTTATCGTTGAGTTTGTATGACAGCTATATGCTACAGTCGTCCGATCCAAATATTTTTTGGAAATTTTACGAATTCTTGAGATAATAACTCATGCCGAATTTTGGGAAAATATATTGTAAAATAAAAGAGATTTCCATACAAGTACTTAATTTTCACCGATCAGCTTATATGACAGCTATTAGTTATAGTAGGCCGATTTGAACAATTTCTTTAGAAGTTTTACCGTTACTTTAGACAATAATATACGTCAAATTTTTTGAAGATATACAGGCAAATAAAAAAGTTTTCTATACTAGGCTTAATCTGTTCCGTTCCGTTCAGTTTGTATGGCAGCTATATGCTATATAGTGAACGTATCAAAGCAATTTGCTCGGAAATTTTACAAATTTTCTTGTGATAATAATTCTTGGAAAATTTTGTGAAGTTTGATTGGTAAATGAAAAAGTTTTCCATACAAGGGTGGTTTTTCGTTTGAACAATTTGTATGGCAGCTACACGCGATAGTGGTCTGAACAGAATAATTACTTCGGGAATTTTACTGCTTCTTAAGATATTAACCCATGCCAAAATTCGTGAAGATATCGCGTTAAATTTGTAAGTTTTCCATACAAAGTCTTAATTTTGATAGTTCAGTTTGTATGGCAGCTGTAAGCTAATGATGTCTAATATTGGCGGTTCCGAAAAATGAGCAGCTTCTCGAGGAAAAAATTACGATTCCAAATTTTCAGAAGTATGTCGCAAAAGCTGTGGTGCTAGTTCGTATAGATACACCTAGACAGACGATGAGTCTGATGCTGATCAATTCTAAATTTACAAATATTTTATAATTTATAAGACGTTTTCTTCTGTGCGTTATATACTGTTTGGCAAACTTACTAAGCGGTATAAGGATATAGTATCATATGCATACTTTCACTATTACCACGCCATAATAAACCATAGGCCGCAGTGCAAAGCCTCAATTGTATCTAGCTTCACTACTAACCCTTATACTTTCGCATTCTTGCTCTCTTTAGTTGTCCCACTGATCTTCCTATATCACTTTTTACTATTTTCTATCCTTCTTGCCCACTAGCTCAACTTCCTTTAATATTTAGGAAAAAAATACTTTTCTCTTTTATTATCTTTATTTCAATTTCCTATTACTTTATCCTTCGTCCTGTTCCTTTTTTAACATTTTTTAGAATTACAAGCATATATTCTATATGTGTGTATATGTATATTCATAAGTTACTAGTCAAGCCTTGATGAAATTATTACCTATAAGTTCATGTATACATTTTCACAGCAATATACACGTTTACTTTTCTTGAGTCCACTTGAATTTGCGCTAATACTTTATGAAAAGCAATATAATACTTGCAGGCAGGCATTTACTTTTTCTTTAGGCGTTCACGTTCGTCAATAAAAATAACTTGAATTGCTACTTGAACTCTCTCTCACTCTCTCTAAGCTCAGTTGCAAAGAAAAAAACAAAAATATGCTATCGTGCATGTATTTGACAAATCCATTGCGGCGTACGCATATCAAGGTATATGTACAAACTTACTATAAATGCGCTTTAGATGTACTAAATATTAGCTATAAATACTTATATGGGGTATTTGAAGAAAGGTATATATACATAAACATATATAAATTCTCCGTTATTTCCTGAGTTGATTTTATTTTTTTGATTTTTTTTCTGAGTCTCTCTGAAGTCTCCGTGCGGTACAAGTTCCTTATTAATTTTGTGTTAGGTACTAATACGACATTGTGGACTGTGTGAATGCTCAGATCATTTGGTGTATAAATACTTAAGTCAAGAAAGCGCCTTGTGGCTAGTGAAAATTATCTCAGTATTTAATTTATATCCCTGTTCTACTGATAGCGAGGCTAGGTTGCCAGATTATCAGCTTCGCAGTCGCCTGCGATGCCGCTGTGGGTCGGCATACATACTTGTCTAATCACAAAGTGATGCGATGCCATTAATAAAGAGGTTAGATATTCCTTAACCAGCCTCCAACGCACGATTAGTGAGATCAAGGCTAGTATCATTATCCTGCTATTAGAGTGCATAGTCACTTCTTTGAAAAGCACTGCAATAGTCGAAAAGTCAGAAACTGAAGTGGGTAGAAAGTTCCGGACACTGTTCCGCTCCAGCAATGTATTCTCTTGTGGAACCATGGTTTCGTGTGTATCGATACCTTTTTATATATACATATGTAAGTTTGTAACGTATAATATTAAAGTATGTAAGTGAGTTTGTTTACTTATCAGCAGTCAAGAATTATCGATCTGACACACATTTTTTTCTCTACAAAAATTGGTAAGCAGAAATCAGAATATCTTGACCTTCGAGTCTTAATAAATCCTTTAGCCTCAGTTACAGAATATTCTTATTTCTATTCAAAACGTGTTCCGGTTTAATTAATTTTATGTTTTAGTGTTTTTAATGCGTTAATTATTTTTTTATTTTTAAGAATTTCTACGCACCAAACCGTCAAGTTCCATAATCAGCACTTGCTCTAAATCCTAAATTAATACATTAATCATTTTTCTTGCTTGTTTCTCTGCAAAAGCGGTTCTTAGACAACCCTAAGAAAGTCTCTCCAAGTATAAACTCATAATAGTAATGAAAAGGTTCTTTGCCTTACAGTTATCTTTTTTGTTTTTCCTCTCTACAAAAAGGTCTCTTTATGTACAAGTATTAATGGTTGAAACTTGCTTATGTTTTGCAGAAAATTTTACTGCTCTACAAAATTTAACCAATTTTTCAGAGTACCACGTGACATTCTTTTTTTGTTTTTTAATTTTTTTTTTATTATTATTTTTTATTTTTTTGGTTTTTTTTTTTGTGACCCTCCCTTTTGCACAAATAATGTTTGTATGTGTTTCTGAGGTTTGCCTGCATTTATTAATGAATTCTAGTTTATTGTAATGTAAGCCAGTAAAGTTTGCAATAAATCTGTGGCTGCAGCGTTAGCGTTCCAGTATATGTCAATAGAAATCTGCACCAATGTGCGAAACCCCACTTGACACATCTATTTGCAATATGTCAGTGCATACTAATAAACTTGTGCTTTATATATACATACTTACACATAAACCTGAAAGCACATATGACATCTGGGACACTAATACTATGCGAAAAAAGGCATGGTCTTTTTATGAAGTAGCTGTGACTACTCTCAAAGAAAAAAGTCAAAACAATGAGAAAAGTTGGAAAATATATGAACATAGTAACTAAAAGACGGAAAATAATCTTACAAAAATTTTATAATTATGATTAAATGAAATTGATATTGATTTATATCACTCATTTTAGTACAAAAAGAAAAACCAAAAAAAATTTTTTTTTTGCGACTGATCCGGAAAGTCTTACTAGTCGTTTCAGAATATATTTTCTTCAGAAAATGTATTACTGATGCCAAATACTTGGAGATAATTAGTTTTAAAATTATACGTAGGAGTAAGCTTTTCTAACAGGGTATGCAGTATACGTGAGATACTTCTAGCTCCCGTGATGTCTATGTATACTCTTACAGTGTGGCATATATTTATGTAGTATACATATCCATACTCATTAGCGATTCTGCATAATCATTACCAGTTGGTGCCGGCATAACTTAATATACTCGTATATATGAACATGCATATATATGGTATATATATGTGCACACAACTACATTCATACTTCATAAACATATTGCTGTAATATCTATGCAAAATCTATGTTAATTCCCTGCTTAGCATGCAAATGATATGAGTGCCATATGCCACCAGGAAGTTCAAGTGGCACTTTGGCATCATTTTCACCTGCACAAAGCGAAAACTAAAAAAAAAAAATCTGTCGCAAATGTTAATTGATGCTTGAGCGCATGTAGTTGTGATTACGAGGAAATTAAGGTGGGTGACAGAAGATGTAAATCTAATATATATAAAATTATTTTTATTAAAATCCCATCATTTCATCATTTCTACTTAACTTTTTATTGCTTAGAAATCTTTTAAGAATTTCTTTTTTTAGAAATCTTTTAAAATCAAAAATATTTTACACCTCCCACCCTAATGTTAAAATCTAAAGGTTTATCCACTTTGCTGCTGAATAGTAATTAACAATAATGCCGCTAATGGTGACAATGTCACTCATATGTATGGCTGTGTGGCTGCAAGTACTACACAGCTTCATAGTATATGTTTATGTTGAAATCAAGTGCAGTTAGTTTGTAGGTCAACGACGTTGCATGTCAGTGTACCTGTATAGTTATAGCCTAATCAAGCCTTTGTGCTCATACGGCTCTAGGTAGGTGGATATATGTGCTTATATAAGAAATGTATGTATGTATGAAGATATATTTGTGCATTTAAGATGTTTATATATGAAGATAGGTAGTAAAAGGGTAAACGAATACAAATCATTCTATATGTACAAATGTTAATGACTAAATGAAATTGATCTATTTATTTAGCAGCACATCATAGCATTTTCAGTGAAATGATATTGAAAACATTTTTATCCAAATTTATGAATAATATGAACGTCCCTTTATTTTTTAAGCAGGAATTGTATAGAGAAAAGAAGTTTGCGAACAGCTCTAGTCTACACACCCACACTCTAGTCTTTACACACACACACAACTTGATGGGTTTCACAGGTTTTTTTTAGTTTTTGCACAATCTTTTTTGCACTTTTACTGGCCTGGAATGAATAGCAAAAGGTCTATTAGCATTCTAAACTTAGTAAGATACATATAACACTACCAAGTTTAAAGTGTGCTAATTAGCCACTACCCGATTGATACCCGCATGTTTGGCCAGAAATGTGGCCTGAAAACACACTTCATCGCAATAAGCTTTTAGTCGAATCGTTTATGCGATATTATGGCCGAAGCAGAAGAGTTTTCACTTTCTCACTTTGACCTTCATTGATCACCATATAAGAACGAAATTTATCATCTCAGCAGCTTTTTCAGCACTTGCATTCCAAATCTGATATACCGGTCGAGAAACAGCTGTGAGAGCTAAGACTTATATAAAAGCTAAAATGAAAGCAAGCTTCTTTTTACTAGAGTTAAGCTTAGCTTAATTTAATCTTCCGAAACATCAATATTTTATACTAAAAATAACGGATGGCTTTAATCAAGATCTGTCTAATTTGCATAAATATTCTTATAATTTTTTTGAAACCAGAAAATTTTCGTTGGTGCTATGGTAATTTTAATTCCATTTACAAAGTATGGTAGAGTTTTATCGGAAATTAAGGAAACATTTTTACGTGGGAATACCTTCGTTCGTTCGTTCATCATTGGCACCAAGCCAATATTTCCAAGGTATACTTTATTTGTATATCCATACATATGTATATGATATATTCATCTTCTAGTGATTTTGCTTTCATTTCACCTTTCTTGTTAGAGAGGGCAGCCTTGTATCAATTTCATCCAACTGGAAGCAAGTCGGTACTCCGCTGTGCGCTTGCGCTTTAGGGCTGGACCAATAAATCTCTCATGAGTTCGGCACGCAACGACCGACACCCATAACTTGTACAGCTGCGAGATCCGCCTATGAGTGTACAGTTAGATGCCCTCTGAACTACTTTCTACAGTATCATAGTGAAAGCGTTGGGTTATTCCAAAAAAGTTATTTCGTTATGCTACAGCAAATACCTAGTATGGCGAAAAGCTGGTTGAAGGTTGAAAAGAGGCGCGAAGGTGTTTCGATTAAACAAAAAAAAAAAAAAAAAAAAAAATTAAAATTAAAATTTTCGAGTGCAATAATAAATATAAAACTAATAATAATCACAGGTTCTAAGCACATTCATATTAAATAACAAATTTGCTCAAGAAAATCTTTAATTTTGTTATAATCTCTTTCAAAAAAAAACAGTTATCTGAAGTGTGATTACAGTTAAATGGTTTTTTTTATTTTGCAAACATTTAAAGTATTAATTCCAACGTAAATAGAAATATCTCATTATTCACACTTAATTCCTCTTTCCTCTTCTGTATTTCTAGAGAAATCTGGACCACCGTCTTACCACCGGAAACAAAAGACACTTTCACTGCCATTTTGGGTATCACCAAGGCCAGTCGCATGGACGAAGGCATCTACACGTGCAAGGTGAGGAGAACGAAAAAGCTTTTACTTACTAAAACACACAAAATAAGGATGCTTACACATAGCAAAGACAATCAAACAAAAAAATAAAAACAACAAAAGAATAAAAAAAATGAAAACAAAAAACATCAAAGAACGTAAAAAAGTTTCCAAACGAGCAACTTCGTCTGAGCACACAACAAAAAATACATTGCCGTTATGTATTTGTGCAACTACTTCCTCACGAAAAACCACAAAGCAGCCAAGCACAAATCAAAGAAAAACAAAAAAAAGGAAGAAAAAAAAACCAAGAAAAACTTTCAAGAAAAAAACTGCGCCCAAGCAGTAACGTACAAAAATCAGATAGCCAATTAACTAAGCGCAGCAATTGCCAGTAAACACTTTCCGCCACATTGACCAGCTTCAATGTCAAGCGCTTTTACCCAACGCTAACAGATCTAACTGATTCAAAGTGCACCCAAAAAGGGGTAAGCACAATGCGTGAAGACAAAAAAGCTATCTGAAATGCGAAAGCACAGCTAACTGGGGCATTGAAAGCAAAAGTGACAAAGGATTGCTAAATAGACTGTCATAAACAAATAGCGGCCAGGACACTGCTCACTAACTTTTACTTTCTAGCCGCTTTCTCCTGACTCCTGCCTGCCGCTCATTTGTAGTAGCAAAAAATTTTTGCATCTTTTATTTCGTTCACTTCTGCATTACGCTTTAGTGGCGTTTGTGTGTCGTTTTTTGTTTGCTTTCTGTTTAGTTCTTCCTTTCTCTGCTGCACTTGACTATTTTTAATTAAGCAGCAGCGCATTTGCAATGGCAGTTTTTTTGCTTAGTCGAGAGTTTTTGTTTTGTTATTATTTTTTTTTTTTTGTTTTTATTTAATTGTAGCTATTTTACAGTACGAAGTTTTTTTATCTCACTTGTAATTAAGGTTTTTTAGTCAAACTGTTGCGGCCGTTACGCTTGCCTTGTAAAATATCTTCAGTAATCACTTACAAGCACACCCGTAAAGTTTAACAAATTCTAAACTTAATTGATAAATTAGTTTTCAGTATTTCAATGTACATAAAATACGATTCGATGGCTTGGATTATTGTTTTTTTATACCATGAATAGCGCATATAGCTGAAATGATTTAAATATACTCTATTTTTTTGAGGTTTGGATCTGAAATTTTGCAAATAACAAACTGACTGAACAAAGTCATGTCTTTCTATGGAAAAATTTTTCATTTGACAAGATTTCTCAATGAAATTTGGTCCATCTTCTTTTTATTATTTTCTTGCAATTTATAATTTTTTATGTCATAGGCTTAGTTTAGCTTACCTTAACAACAAAAACATTAATAACTACTCTTTTGGAAGATATCATAAAGCTTTAAAGACATTTTTTTTTTAATTTTTATTTTTTTTCTTATTTCTGTTTTTTTTTTTTTTTTTTTTTTTTTTTTTTTTTTTTTTTTTTAATGAACTACAATATCTCTTATGTATTTCTGTCTTTAGATAATACATAAAAATTATTTTTGAAAAAGAAATATTTTCTTTAAGCATAAACTCTGTTATATTGGTACATCAATGTTGAAGTTGAATAGAAAAGCACCTGTAACGGCTATAAAGTGTAAAATCTAGTCAGTTTTCCATTCGTAGGGTTGTCTGCTTCTTCTGTTTCTTATGAAGTTCAACAACCTCCGAAATAACATCAAGAAACCCTTGACCGATAATTGCAATTATTTTTCTATATAAAGGTGTACATAGACTCGCAAAGAAGCTGTTTTATATTATCCTTTTCCTGATACAGCTACTACTATATTATTTTTCGGCTGGTATGTCTGACAATTAGATTGCCAGATTATCATTCCTTCCGAGTTTTAATAATTGTCATGTGCGACCCTCATTCCATTCATGCTACGTTTGCCTTCTTCTTGAGAAAATTGTAGGAAGGGTCGATTAAATATTTACAAGCAGTCAAAGACATTCAGTCTTTTCCAGAGGCTAATTACAGGGTGATGTCCTCAACAATTACCAGTAATATCACTATGTCCTGGAACCCATTGTAGGTTTATCGTGAAATAGTATGTTAAAACCACTAACAGATTAAAGCATTCTCCTTTGACACTTTAGTGATATAGTAAATATATTTCTTGTTGTGAACACACTTTTTGTCAGAAAAAGAAGTCTATCATTAATTTCTGTGGTCTCCGCTTGGCGATCGTATAGATGTTACCCCTGTATCCCTGTCTAAATCAACCGTCTTCTTTAGAAGGAAAAGCATTATTGTAAATCGAATTAGATATCAATTTCAATAGTTTTCCTTAAGCGTTTAAAAAATCTCGTTCGTTAGGAACTTGAATTTCATATTAATGTAGTTCTGACTCAAGACTCCATAATAAATTGAGCTTTAATGAAATACGTATGTGTAAAATTGAGTAAAAATCAAAATTGGAGGTATTTAAATCTACAGTCTACTAAATGTTCAGTTTTGCTCAAAAAAAAAAAAAAAACATCTTTCGTGTTTCAAAAGCAATACATATTCAAATAAATGATGTCGCGAAATTTTCAGAAGTCAATAAAATCTATCAGTGAAAGTAAAAAGGAGCGTAAAACATCTGGACCAAAGTTATTCTCTCACAATTAAATTAAGGACTGCCGACGTGATCAATTTCTGTATTAAGGTAAAGAATACAAAAGAATGTTTAATTTTGACTATTCATAGTAAAAAGATTGACCAGAAAACTTGAGATGATAAATAAAAAATTTCACTTTCAAAAATACTAACATACTCTTGCATCATACCATACGATTTATGGAAGTTTTGCGAGATTGATACAGCGTTATAAATATATAAATGATGAAGTTGAAGAGCACAGTTGAAATCCGGGTGATTGCCCGTCGCTCTGTCCGTCCGTCCATCCGTGCCAGCTGTAACTTGGGTAAAAATTGATATATCTAAATAAATTTTGATATGCGGGTTCCTTAATACAAAAAAATTACGACTTTTTAGATGGGCGTAATCGAACAACTGCTACCGCTTAATTTAGGTGAAAATACAAATCTTGAGATTAGACTGAACGATTTCAAAAAAATTTGGTATATAACATTCTACTGACATCCCCATAGCACAGAGTGGGAAAGACTGAAATCGGACTACTTCCCATATAGCACAATTTTAAATTCCACTTGAGACGTTCAACTTCCAATACACAAATCAAGATGGAACTAATATAATGGAATTAAATTTTACACGATAAGGTGTGTCAGTGTGTGACATATGCAATAGAAATTCATACATAATCATTTTCCTGCAGTAGTAACTCTGTGTAGCAAAAATGGTTTGAATCAGGTACATACTTCCCCGAACCCCCTTATACCAAATATAAAAATTTTCAAACTTCTGCGTGACTGGGTATACTCTATCGGTCAATATTTGAGATATTTTAATGAAAATTGCAGCACGTTTTTTACTCATAACAGTATCTAAAATGGATACAATTGGTCGAAAACTTGACCTAGCCCCACATAATCACTACCAGGATTTTCAAATATTCGGCTGATTTTGTATAATAACTACGTATAATTATTTTGGTTTCTCTAACAAATCTTATGCTGAATGTATGTATGTATATATAATTGCTTAGATTCCAATCCTCTGATTAACGTTTAATTTTTATTCCTGCACATGGACATAGTATAAAATGTTCGGTTACACACGAACCCTTTTTTACTTGTTTTATATTTAATTTAATTTGATGCCATTCACAATAATTTACCAGAAAGGCTACTAAAAATGTTAGAAATTTGCTATAAAAAATATATATGCCTATATATGAGGTTGTCAAAAAAGTCTTGCGGTATTTTCGCTAGCTGGCGCTGAAAGCGCGTAGTTCTAGTTTTATTCGTCGCATCGGGTCATGCGACACGTGTTTGATTGATTGTCGTTTCTTTTAAGTCGTTCGTGAGTTATAGCGTCGCAAACATGGAGCAAAATAAAGAGAAAATACGCCATATTTTACAGTACTACTACGATAAAGGCAAAAATCCATCTCAAGTCGCCAATAAAATTTGTGGAGTTTATGGACCCGATACAGTTTCCATTTCCACCGCACAATGATGGTTTTAACATTTTCGTTCTGGTGTAGAGGTGGTCGAAGATGCGCCACGCTCCGGAAGAACTGTCGTCGAAAATTACGACAAAATCGTGGAATTGGTCGAAAGAGACCGGCATAGTAGCAGCCGTCGCATCGGTCAAGAGCTGGGCATGAGTTTTATTTTTTTTATGAACAATTGAAAATTCAATATAAATACCGCAAGACTTTTTTGACAACCAATATAAAAAAAAGCATTCAGAAAACCACAACACGCGACAAACCCATTAGTAAATAAAAAATTGCTTCAAAAACCCTCCATTCAACCAAAAAGAGTGATTACCGTTTGTAATTAATCAAGCGAAAGTCAATTTACATATACCAAACCTGCATAGGATTCATAGAGTTTCATAGAAATATTTATGCAAAATGGAGTTTTCATCAACCTTTGTCACTTTCATAGGTTTGTAAGAATAGCAATGAAAACATTCTGAAACCAAATACAAGAAAAAGCGGCAAATAATTACGCAGAAAGGTAAGCAAACCGTTTAATATGAATGAAGACAGCAAAGCAAATAATGTGGCACCCACAAATGTCTGCATGGCAAGCATAAACAAACAAACGCGCAAAGTAAATTGCAGACAATGAAGAGCGACTTACTCTTGTGCACACATGTAACGGGAGATCTATGAATGAGACGTTGACGCCGCCATTGTCGCTTCACCCCAAACTGCTGACATATTTGCGACGTCATTACGCTTAACACAGCGTGGCGAAATCAAAGCATTTTTAAGCAACACCGACGTTCGACGCAGCCTTTGTGCGATATTTAACAACAGTTCCTCTTATAAAGATGTATGTATGTGTGTTATTGTCTTGCATACAAGCAAACACTTGTACGCTTTCGCTACACAATATCACCGGATGTTGTCTTCATAAACTTTTCTCCACTTTTTCATTATTTTCTTGGCTCAGCGAGACAACTGTACGCTTTGCACGCTGCTCGCTTACAATTTCGCAAACTTTTCTATACACACACAAATATATATGCATGTACATTATGCACTTCCTCACTGTTGGCAACATTCTTATTATTTACTTTAACCGACACGCCGTCGTCAGGCGACTTCCATCAACCCGCCAGTGTTGCCCGCACCGCACCGCTTATTTCACACTTCACATTCCACTACAAGCAGCAGCAACAGTAACAGCCGAATATAACAATACAATACAATCACTTATACCGCCAACAATAACAAAAATCACAGAAGCTCACCAAAAAGAGTGTTGCAGGAAAACCAACAGTGCAGCCAACAGGCAGACATAACTGCTTTCAGCACGCAGCTTCTGGATAAATGTTGTATCCTTTTGTGTACCCCGCCCATGCGTATATTCATACATATCTGCTTAAGCTGATCAGTGGTGAAGCATTGTGCATATGTGTGTACGTGTGTGTGATATATTGTTTCCTTGCATTCACTCGTTGTTCGTTGCCTGTGTAACAACTTCTTTAGCAACTGTTCTTCTTTTGCATTCTTTTCAATATTTACTTTGCTGCTTTTCAACACACATTGACTTGTGTATGTATATACAATCACTTAGATATATATAATATATATAGAAACATATATACTTCGCATAAATAGTATATACATCGTATAGCTGCCCATCTTCTTTTAATTCGCTTACTTGACGAAGTCTTCAACTTGTTTTCTTTGCCATCACTCAAACACTCTCAACTTAGTTTATTCACTCATCCACTCGACTTATTTTCTCTGATTGTATATAAACGTATGTGTATTGGTGTGTGTTTGTACTCATATTTTAGTTTCTTCGACTGTTTTTTTGTTTTGTGTACTCTTATTGTGCTTCTTTGCACTTCTTACTTAATCTTTTAACACTTCTGTTTTGTTCGCATATACTTGATGCCTTGTATGCTTATGAAATAATATTGCGTTAATAGAGATTTTATGTATTGTTTAAACTTGAATGAGTTTTTCTTTCACTTTGTTGGTGGCAGAGTACAGACGGTTTTCCAAAACTCTTTCTTACTAGTTCGTAATAATTTTTCTATAATGAGTTGAGCTTCCGAAGTGTAACTATATATATATTATATATATTAACGACAAATTTTATGCTTTATATGAGGAAATCAATTGCTAACGATACTTGATTTCGTGAATAGTGGACCAAGTGCATGAAAATTATTATTTCAACTGCTAAAATTTAATCCAAACTTTAAAAACTGCATTTTCAAGCATTTTAGTACAATACTTTATAATCGAAATATTATCCTGAGCCAAATAGATGCTGAATCAATACAAGCACGCCAAGGCTTAATTAAATTTTCCATACATTCTTTATAAGCCTTTGCTAGAACCCTTTTCAGTGTCTTCAGCGAATTTCGTTTGGTCTCATTCGTTTGATTGTTGAACACTTTCGATGTCATGTACTTTAACCCAAACCTCAATACATTACGAGTATAATGAATATAGAATCTTCAACTTTCTTACCAAGCATCTCTTTTGCCACCTCTACTTGACATTGTTTGTGTAAGAGGTTGATGTATTTTGGTAGTAGTCTAACATTGACCCACTTTATACCCAAAACATTAACAAAGATATATTCAGTCATTTCGTAATCATAATCAATCCTTCACAATCTTCACTGAATACTTTGGGCCACTCGAATATTTGTGTTTGGAATAAACTCTCCAAATCACATCCGTGATATTTTCAGCAATTGCAAACTTAAAACTCAAACTCGCTGTCAACTTTTTTTGCATGAAAAATATCGCCATTTGGCAACCCTAGTGTTGCAATCTGGTAACTCACAACTTTATTATAAAGTTTGACATATGTGATGTTATAGATATGTAGAACGTTTTGACACACGAACATTATTTACGTTGTTTACAGTAACTTAAAATATTCATCTCAATCGAAATATGGAATTAAATCGCGTACAGTTAATTCAGTTTGTAGCGAAGAAGCTTCATCGAGGACCAGTGTTTATTGGAGGTCGTAGAACACTTCAAACGGAATTTTGTGAAGGTCGCCCAAAACCAGTTTTGGTTTGGGAAACTTTTGATACTGAGCACAAACTGATATGGCAAGATCGCCATGTGATCTATCGTGGGATTCAGACAACTATGGGCATTAGTGCGATCATCATAACCTTAATTAATTTTATGAATATTTGATTATAGAAAGAAGTTTTCAAGTGGGATCCCACACAATTTGTTGATTGCTCAAAACAGGCACGTATCCAATGGTCGACACTAAATCATTGATTTATTTAAATGAAAAGGAAAGTAAACCGCAGTCCAATGTATTGGGGTTTCTAAACAAGTCAAATCCATAAAAAAAACTTTTCGCGCACGTAGCGTTTTCAGGCAATTGGCAATGCGAGCTCTCAACTGAACCAACTGCATTTTTGAGCTTTAAACTGTTACACCTAAAGCATCCATTTTTGAGTAAAATACACTAGGTTTCTGACTTGGCATTGAGCTACTGTTTTTGTATCCATTACAAAAACAAAAATAAATGTAAAGATAGAGGTTTTGAAAAGGCATGTTTTGGAGCTACCTAATTGTGGGAAAATGCTTTGGGAATTGGTTCAAACGCATGCAAAATAAAATAGCTCTTAATATAGAATATTTTTAAAAATAATAAAGCGATTTTCGATTATTATATTTGTTTTTGTTCTCTTATGCCGAAATAAAAAAGACTACCTACTCACTCGTTGATTCTTTTGCCAAAGACAGATATACACACAGTACATATGATATAGTCACCTAAAATGCAAAATAACGTAACATCATTTTTCATACTCATATTGCAATAAAGTTAGAGTTTTGGTTATATATTGGTTATAAAATGGTTATGTATTCGTTATAAATTGGTTATGTATTGGTTATATCTGAAAGCAGAAGTTGAAAATTTTGTGCTATATAAACACTATGGTTGTCGCCTTCTAAATATCCTCCATTCAATATTATGCAGTTATGTAAGCACTTTTTTCAATCGTTGAAATACTGCTGAGCTCGCATGTTGAGCTAATCTTTAGCTTTGTCAGCGATTTTTAAGTGTCTTAGAAAACGGAGGAGATTCTTGAGGAGCTTTCTATTTCCGTTTCTTTCCTAAACGTACGACCTAACCAACCTATAATAATGTAAAAATCACGCTCTTCGAGTGAATATCTTCCTAACTGATGATTTTGTACTATTGACTCAGTTATGTTTAGTGTACTATATATGCTTTGACTTCAGTATTTATTCATTTCGAGATTCAAGTTTAGCTTTATGACCACTTTCTTTGCAAAGTGTGTGGTCCAATAGCACTTTAAAGTGACTAAATGCGAAAGTCTTTAAAAACTTACCCAAGTAAACGAAGAAGTACATATATTGATTGACGAGGTAAGAAAGCAAACTTTCTGGTAATTACCAGGAAGTACATGAGCAGAAAAGGTAAACTTTAACATACTCGCCTTGCCCTGTCAATCACAACAAAAGTAGCTGTTACGCAATTTTCGTGTGTTATAGCGCCTATACAGTGTTCAAAAAGAATTTAAAAACACTTTAATTTTTCAGTTGTTTATTTTTATATTTATCCACAGCTTTTTGTTTATTTTTCATTTATACCTACATGGAATACAAACATTTTGTTTATATGTAATTTATATGAATATAAAAATATTTTGGAGAGATTTGATTTAAACTCGAATTTACTAAAATGCTTTTAACATCTAGAAGGAAACGTCAAAGATTTTATAAAGTCTATGCCTATTTGTAAATAAGTAACTGATTATCATCATGACCTCAGTTGATTTAGCCATGTTTGATATGTCTATCCGACTGCCTGTATATACGTGTATAGTATTTGAAATACTCATCTAAAATTTTCCATACATCCTTTGCTCCGCAAGAAGCTACTTATTTGTCAGAATCGCCAATATCAGACCACTATAGTATATAGCTGTCATACAAACTGACTGATCAAAAGCAATTCTTTGTATGAATAACTTTTTTGTGTGACAAGATATCTTCATGAAACCCGACACGGATTATTGACCAGAGTAGGATTATAATTTCCAGAGAAATTGTCCAGATTGGTGAACTATTTCATATAGCTACCATACAAACTGACTGATCAAAATTATTAATTTTTAATTTAATTTTAAAATAATCCTCACGAAATGTGGCATGGACAGTCATCTGAGACAATTATATAAGCTCTGAATAATTTTTTGGTAATAATATGTTGCATTGATACTGTATTTAATGCCATTTTTAAAAGCTCGACTATCCGGTTGTATCAGCTCTTTACTTGCTGGTAGCAAATTCCAAACAACCCCCCTCCTTCAAATCAACAAACAACCGAAACTATCTAAACAGCTGTCACTAGCAGCGCACCTACGAGAATTAACCTGACTCTTCTACTTAAATAATGCGCTTTGTATTCGCGAATTCCTCGCGCTTTACACTATCTTCCCACCAACTTCGCAAATATCAGTTGTGTACATCTATTAGTGTGCCTGCCTGCCGTTGCACGTCTAAGACGCTAGAGCAACATTCAGCCACAACATTTGCATTTAGTTCCCAACAGCTGGCTTGTTTGCAACTTATCTGCAAAAGTTTAATGGAATTTTTAGCGTTACTCATACGCCCTGTAGACACCGTCGCGACTACTAAATTGAATGTTGGCATAGTTGTGTATGCAGTAAAACGTTGTTGTTGTACAGTGCTGACATTTTTGGAGGAAAGTATATGGTTTTATACTTTTGTGAACTTATTTAAGAGCAAACGCCTGAAATATGAAAAAGTTATATGTAGCATATGTTACTCATACGCCTTGTGGTCTAAATTCTTGCTGTTTCTCTGGGTATACAGTGTAAATTTGTGAGGGAAATCTCTTATAAATGGAAAATAATTTATTTGCAGAATATTTCAAAATGAATCTAAGCTATTTTTTCTATAATATGCAAAGAAAATGTCTGGTTAGTGTTTCGTTTATTAATATAATTTGGATCTTTCAATTGTTTTGTTTTAAAATAATACTTTTGAGGCTTTCAACATTCACAAGAATAAAGCTAACTTCAGCTGAATGAAAGCTAAATCACGTAATTTTCAGTAATATCTGAATCTTTTGTAACAAAAAATAAGCGCTGATTATTGCTGTCAGCTGCTACAATGCATTTAGTATATTTTATCTATTGAAAAATACTGCAATTATTAAATGTTGAAAAATTTAATTATCGATTATATTTCAGAACCTAGATACTCACACATGTTCCATAAATAAAGAGCTACAACTAAAACGCTAACAGCGTTTTCCGGTCTAGACGTTGCTTCGCGCATATTTCTCCTCGCTCTCAGCAGCTGCTGTCGAGTGCAGGAACTGACCTACTAAGCAACACGAAAAAGCGCAGTGAGCACTAGGCTTACTATCAATACAAGTACTTAAGCGAATATAAATAAGAAATAAATTATTGAAATTTAAATTAAAAGCCTTAAAAAATATCAAGCGTGTAAGTTAAAATTTGTTTCAATAAAAATTCGGATATTAATTTTAAAATTTGTTGCACATTTTTGAACGAAAATTATGGGTAATCGATTAAATACGAGTAAAAACACTACTTGTAGGACGTAATTTGAAGATTTTGGTAATATAACTTTTTTTATAGGTTCTGTTCCAAATTAACATTAAGGAGACCCAAACAAAAGGGAACTAGTTTTTGTTGGAAAAAATTGCTCATCTCATTAACCACCATCCGTATTTACCTGCTCATGTGACTATTTTAAATTTTCAAAACCAGCATAAAATCAAGGTGCGTTGGAAAGTGAACAGCACTTTTTGAATCTGGCACCCCCTGGTGGCGCCATCTATACCTCGACTGTTGCGTAAGAATCTGTTATCTTTATCGACTGTGGACAATGAGAACTTCATGACTTTCCTATATTGTAAGCGAAGGTATTGGGTTTTAAGTGTCAGAATTTTTGTGTTATCGGTGCGAAAAAGAGCTTCGAAAGAAAAGCCAACATTAAATCGCACCATTCACATACTGTATGGTGTGACACAATGTAATTGGTGCCACTGAAGGTGGTACATCTATTGACAAATTACGAAAAGACTTTTTCGACTACCAAAAATATAGTTATTAGTAGAGGTCGACGGACGATGAGGTAAGTTTTCGATAATTTCATGATCTTTACTAATTGCCTTGTGCCACAAAACTCTTCTTCAACATTTTGAACGATTGTTTAATCTTGATTGCAAAACGAAAATGATAATACAAATATCGGAAGCAAAAGTTTTCATAGATTCAACTTTAAATTATGATCGAAAGGTATTTGCATAAAGCTCACATTCGGCATTGCTAATCCATCTAATTAAGGTAATATTAAATACAAATAAATCTGACTTCTTTTCTCATTTGGTTTAAGCGCTTTTGTTTGGCGTACCTCAAAAAGTTGCAAGAACCAAATGAAATTCGAAAAATTGAAAATTAAATCACATAAGCCAAGGCAGAGCCTTTTCCACAACAAAAATTAAGCCAGCGAATCAACAGTTGTTGTTACAAACATGGGTATTTACACACACACATATACAAAAATGCACACACACACATAGTTGTAGTAGAGAAAATGCTGCTGCACTCTGCACATTTTGCATAATTTACAATTACAATTACGACTTTTGTTCGTTGCGCATATTTTTTCCTCCTTCTTCCTTTGGCATTGCCAAGCCAAAAACTAAAGAAATTGGAAAAATTGGTAAAAGCATCCCAAATGCAAATATTTTTACGCGCTTGTTTGCACAATGCCATTGCAATGAAATCGATGCCAAGCGGCTTGCCACGTGTGCAAGTTTGTGCGAAACCAAAGGCGAAATGGACGTTGGCGGCGTCTGTGTTTGAGTTTTGCGGGGCACAAGTGTATACACACATACTCATACTCACATATATGTAATGTTTATTATGTATTCAACAGAAGACAGGCAGTCAGCAAGCAAATGTGCAGTCAAACCGTCAGTTGGACAACAAAACTACAGCAACAAAAACAAAAATATTTGCAAAAAGTAGAGAACACACACTTACATACATACATAGTTCGATAGCGTGGCAGATAGATTGAAAGCGGAAGTTGAATAGAAATGCAAGCAACCGGATATAATTGTGTTTGCTATGCATATTTCCGTTACTGCTGCAGCAACAACAGCGCCAGCAATGTGTATCAATGGCGTAGTGGCACAACAGCAATAAATGCTAGAAATACTACCACAACTACCCGAACTACTCGCAGCTGCTCTTTGTCAACTATTGGCAACTTCAGATTCACCTACTTTTGTAACTGTTGCTGCTGCAATTGTGGAAATATTGCACTCACGTTGAATGCATTGCGCTTTCGATGTTACAACGCCGTTGCTCAATTCACGACTTTGCTGCTGTAGTAATTTTATACCCTGAAGAGCGTATATTAAGTATGACAAGAAGTTTGTAATACCCATCATTAAATGTCGGAGTCTTAGGAAATATACTCTTCTATATTATTATTCTATAAATATAAATGTTTAATGGGACAAGTTGACTCGATCTGAGTTTGAGACCATCTGTCTGTATATATCGGAACTCGTGCCACAGTTTTTGAGATATCGTTTTGACATTCCACACATGTGCTTTTCTTTTTAAGAAGCTGCTCATTTGTTGGAACCACCGATATAGCACCACTATAGCTTATAGCTGCCATACAAACTGAACGATCAAAATTAAGTTCTTGTAGGGAAAACTTGTTTATTTTTAAGATTATCCCGATGAAATTTGGCATGTGTTATTATCCAAGAGATTCATACAATCTCTGAATAAATTCTTCAGATCGGATCACTATAGCTTATAGCTGCCATACAAACTGAACGATCAAAATTAAGTCCTTGTAGGGAAAACTTGTTTATTTTCAAGATTATCCCAACGAAATTTGGCACGTGTTATTATCCAAGAGATTCATACAATCTCTGAATAAATTCTTCAGATAGGATCACTATAGCTTATAGCTGCCATACAAACTGAACGATCAAAATCAAGTCCTTATATGGAAAACTTTTATAGTTGACAAGATATCTTCATGAAATTTGGTATGGAGTAATTTTTAAAACCACTCTACAAACTCTGAAAGAATTTATGAGATCTCACAACTATAGCTGTCTTACAAACCGACTGATCAAAATTAAGTGCTGGTATGGAAAACTTTTTTATTTCAATGGAAAGCTTCACTTAATTCCACACAGATTATTTTTTAAGGCAATCCTATAATCCTTGAACGATTTTTTAGATCGTGCAACTATAGCATATAGCTGCCTTTCAAACTGAGCGTACAAAATCAAATTCTTTTATGCAAGACATTTTTTGATTCGTGAAAGGTATTCTAACTAAGGTGCAAACAAAGCTGCCGCTTTATATTTTTATTTCTTCTATTTCTTCAGTACTCATAAACGTGTGTGTGTGTATGAGTGTATGTGTAAACTCAAGTGTGCTTGTGTTTGCATACATAAATTGAACGCCAGCGCAGGCTAACGGCTTGCATAGCTCAGTAGTTGCTTACAAATGTATGGGTTTTCGCATATTTATATATATGGATATATGTGTATATGTATGTATATATTTATATCTATGTAAATGCATCCACATCCGTATACAAGCACCAAGAAGTAGATGGAAATGCATGGAAAAAGTCTTTATAGCAAATCTCTTTGCATTCTGGCGAAGCCGGGATTGATGTACAACTTTTGATTGCAACATCGATACAAACAAACATATGTATGTCTGTGTATGTATGTAGCTGCATATGTCTCCGGATTTTTATGCAACTGAAGAATGGATTTATGCCAAACGAAATAAAGATTAAAGGATAGACGCTGGCTTAGCTGTGTGTTGGCCTGATGGCTATGTGTTTGTGTGTGTGAATCTCGAGGTATAAATAAAATCACAGCATATCAGCGTTGTGTTGTCTGCATGAGTGCGATTACTCTGCACTGCCACCGGCGTTGAACTCCTCCCTCCTCCCTATCCCCCTCCCCATCTTTTTCTCTCCTTCTCTCTCTCTCTTCACTTCGATATTGCTAAGTTATTGCCTTAAAACTTAATATCAGCTGCAGTAATAGAATTGCAGATGTGTGCATACATTTACTAACTCGAGGATTAATTTACTATTGCATTCACACATATATATAATAGATACAACTACAGCCACCATACTGAGTACCGCTGTGCATTTCGTAGCGGAAATTTGAAACGGAATTACTTAAGCATAAATGAAATTTAATTATTAGTTAGTAATTGCTGTTAGTTAGTTAAACGCTGCATCTATTCAAGGCATCTATAATTAAATGTACATATTGAAATTATGCTTTATGTTGTGCACACATGTAAACTGTTATGCGTGGATAATTCAAGCGTTAAGTGAGATTTCAACAGAATCGTTATTTGATCAAAGATTAATATGCATTTCAATTTAGTTAAATGCAAAGCTAAATTAGGCATACAGCCATATGTATATATTTATTTAAGCTTATTAGTGTTAGTTCCATTGAATGTACATATATACATGAGTTAGTTGTGAAGCCAAGCCAAAATATAATGGAAAAAAATATAACTAGTTACCAACTAGTATTTTTCGGACCAACCATTAACTAAAGAAAGAATAGTGTTTTTAAGTAGCAATCCATGGATTTCGACAATTTAAATTCACTTTTTCGAAACTAGTTGCAAACTAGTTGACACAATAGGTCCGAACAAGCGTTTAACTCTAGGAGATCGACAATCCTCGCTTGTCCATCAACAAAGAACAATAAATTTCACTTTAATGTTTGTGCGGCTTTGTAGTATTTTTTTAGATTCGGCTCGCATTTTCCCTGCATTTCGCTGATTGTTGACTTGTTTGGATGTCAAAGTCGTAAACCCATGTCTCATTGGCAAATATAATGCTCTTTATGAATCTGGCAGTGGAATTCGCAGGATCAAGCATGTCCAAAGACACGTGTTTACGGCCGTTCCCACGACAGTCGGGTCTACGAAAACCGGAACGGACCCGGATTTTTATCCGGCCAAGGACTGTCAACTCGGCAGAATTCTGCCGTTACAACAACAATAATACGTGTTTACGGTAAACTTTTTGATAAACATTTGAGCAAGAACGCGTTTCCGACCCAAAATATCCACCAAAATCATTCGAATGGTCTTTCTCTAACACTTGCCTTACGATGTTCAACCATCGTATCTTTTACCTTTTTAATATTTAAATCAGTTGAAGAGGGCGTAGGTCGTCAAGAACAAGGCTTGTCTACAACGATCTCTCGACCGTCTTCATACCTTTCATTAACTTGTGTTTTTGACAAAACTGAATCACTTTCAAATTTTTGGACATTCACAATGACTCGGCACAAGAAATTTGGTTACAAATGCAAATTTCAACAACATATATTTTTTGAAATATCATTTTCATTCGCATTTAAGCGGTTCATGACTTGGTTAAGCAAAGGCTCACACCGTACTATTGTTGATAGAATGACCAGAAACTTTTTATGAAGCCGCAAGATTAAGCTGAAATTCTATAACATATGCCAATATCTACATTGTTAATAAACCGCTTAATCAAAGCCGGAAAATCAAAGCAGAATTTGTTTGCTATACAATTTTTGAGGAAATTTTATACATATTGTCTCTTCAACATAACATAATTATAGAAAACATAGTAACTTATAAAAGCTCCTCAAAAGCGGCATATTCATTTGTACAAATTAATTCAGGCGAAGGCATTCGATTATTTAATCTAGAAAATCAGATTTGCGGATATATAATAAATTCAAATTGGCAAATCTTTGGTCAAGTAAATTCAATATTTTACATAAGAGACCTCGTAACCAATGAATAATGTACTTACTTACAAAAAATTTCCGCAGCTTTTCAACAGAATCAAAACTGTTGCACAAATATAATTGCCACAATATTGTAGCATTTCAATGGGGAAGTGATATAAGATAATGCTGATATAACAATGTGTTAAACCTTAAAAAATTTTTTCGTAATTTTTGTGCGTAAATTGGATATGTTACGCCTATTGTCTGCCTTTTACTAGTTTTTGTAAGTTTTGCACAAAAAAAGTTTGAAAATGTAGCAATCTGTTGATTGTAATACATTTTCAAAAGCTAAAATACACTTACGTGCACACATATATTTGTTCTACAGCAACTACGCCTATATGTTATGTAAGCTAAGCATTTTTAACAGCTTATTGCCATTGTCCGACATTATTCCATCAAAAATACATTTCTGGCTACCCGCTGGCTGCAATAACAGGCTTGTAAAATCTGTAAAACTTTTTCTATAGCATTTGCTTCAGCAAACACTTGTTGATTAACTATCAAATAATTATATATTTTTTATAATGAATTTAAATTTGTTTTACAACTTTTTTTTAAAATGTCAAACAGTCATTGATAGTTAAAAAAATACATGGATGAACAGTAACGTGTCTGTTTATTTGGTATAAAAAGTAATATCAGGCAGATACTATCTCTCTGTCACATTTAAACGTTATGTGAATTTTTAAGTCAAATGCCAATTTTATTTATTATTTTATGACGGAAAAAATTAAGAAAAAATATCAGTATTTAATATTTACGCATATATCAATATTTGTTTAAAAAAATATTGTTCCTGATATTTTTTCTTATTTTTTTCTGTCTTAATATAATAAATGTTATTGACATTGTGCTTTAAAATTCGTATAAATTTAATAAAATTTTTACATATGTATTTAATTAATGTATTTTATTAATATTTAATAAAATTTTTTTATTAAATTTTTATTTAATATTTTATTTTTTTATCATACAGATATCAGTATTTCAGCCTTAATAAGTGTTATCTACACAGCTTTTCAAAATTCAAGCATTTTCACTGCAAATGCTCAATCAAATAGAAATAATTGTGTTTGTCTGATTCGAATGTCAAATGTAAATGCAGCTATTTAAGTGGAAAATTGCATCAAATTGCAAGCTAAAACAGGCAATCGCTTTCAATTTAATACATAAAATAGGAGGAAGAGGAGTGGTACATTTTTTCTAGCTGAATATAAGAAGATATAAAAAAAACATTTAAAAATAATAATAAAAGTATTAAGTGATGTCTAGTTCATATTTCTCTATTTTTTACTAACCAAGTGAGAAAATATATGAATTTTATTTTTTTTTTTTTTAATTTAATGTTATCTAATTCATACTTCTCTAGATTTTTGTTTAGTTAAATTTTATTTTGACGTTTGCAAAATTTCAAAACGATATCTTAAAAACTGAGGAACTAGTTCGTATATATACAGATAGACGGACATTGCTAACTCGGCTGATGCTGATAATTTATATTATATATACTTTATACGGTCTCCGACCGTTCCTTCTGGGCGTTACAAACTTCGTGAGAAACTTAATATATCCTGTTCGGGGTAAAATAAATAAACTTAATAAGTTTGTATGGAAATAGTAGTGGAAGTATCACTGTTTCTGCATAAAAATTCGTCATTCGCACTTTTGCTGGTCATACTTGACGTATGAGTAACGGTTATCCAAAGATAATTAGGAGTTACTCATACGCCGTGTCTGGTCTAGGAATTACACTATTATTAGTAATTTTTTTTTTTAATTTTCATTGCTATTAGTATTATTATTAAAGTTGCGATAAGCTAGATTCTTATCAAGGAAGTTCTTTCTTCCTAAAAATTTCGTTAAATCCTTGTTCATATATACGTGAACAACTCTACCCGTTTTTGAGATATCGATCTGAAATGCGGCACACGGTTTTTTCTTTCAAAGAAGCTGATCATATGTTGGAATCAATAAAATCGGAACACTATAGCATATAGTTGTTATATAAACTGATTGATGAAAATGAATTCCTTGTATGGAAAACCTGTTTTTTTTACATGGTAACTTCACAAAACTTGGGATGTATTACTGTCCTGAGCAACGCTACAATATCCGTAGAAATTATTCAGCTCGAGCTATTATATCATAGAGTTGCCATATAAATAGATCAAATCAAGAGATAACAATCTTTTGTTACCTCTTTCTCTATAAGAAATATACCTATAAAGGATTCTATAGTTATGATGAGGCGAAGCTGATTTCTTTTCGTGTTTTTTAACCCAAATTTAATTTTTCAAGCACTACTCGTGCATGTATGTATATTAGTAAACAACTCCTATCTTTCGATGCCACACTTTTAAGCTGTCATTATTACAGCTACAAGTGCATTGAAGCTTTTAAAAATTTCAAGCGATAATAATAATTGCTTTCTTTTTACCGCATGTTACATATATTGTCTACATATATACATAATAAACAAGAATTTCAAGCATCAAAACAAATAATTACAAACTCGTTGGTTAGCCAACCAATGTTACTCATACGCCATGGACTGTCGACCATATAGTGAGTATAAATAAACAGAATTAAATTATATGAAATTAGCTTAAATATTTTGTTTTCTGCATGCATGATTGCCACTGCCAACTACGTTTTCGGGGTTACCTTTTGCTCCTCAATTTATTTTTAGTACTCATACCCTCCTCTAAATATACGTACATGGCTAGGTAGGTGGCGATGTGATTCTTAGCAGTAACTACTACGCATGCCAGCCCGTATTCATATATTAATTAAAAAAAGAAAAAAGCAACAACACAGTTTGAGCACTTACAGCAAGCTCGCAAAATATTGCCAGCGCTTCTTGCATACGGCATTTTCCAAGAAATTAAAGCAGTTTGCTCTGAAGCTTTGAAAAGCAACAAAATACAAAATTTATTGTTGGTTGTTGTTCTTTGCTATGCTGTTATAACACTGCCTTACAAACTTAGTAATATATATACCATTACAAAGTATATATGCCGCACTGACACATATAAATATTGACTTGTTTATATATGTATGTATGTATCAAAGTGCATGGCACAATAAGTCACTGCTTTGCTTTGGTATGCTATGATTTCACGTTATGTTGCTTGCACGAGCGGTACCGTTAGCAACATGTAAAAGCGCAAAGCATAGACTATGAAGTGCATTAGTTGCTTCATAAATTATGGAATTTTGCAGAAACATTGACAGCAAAAAGCCATAATAACAAAAACAAAAACAACGGTAATAAACTGAGTAATTGCAAAACAAAAACAACAACAAATATGTAGTGCAACGTGGAAACAAAATTATAAGAAAATACGTTGTGTTAGAATTGAATAGAACTGGTAGATGGCTCCATGCCAGTGTTCCCCAAATTAAAATGGCAATATTAAAGACTTTCAAAAATCGATTTTTGTTTGGAATGTATGTATACATATGTATATATTTGAAAATATTCTCTGAAAATGTGCTGCTGATCTGGCAAATAGTTTAGGGGATATGCGGGTATTTGTACGACTTTTTATCTTTTTGCAATAGCTAATTTCAAAGTCGGTGATTAAAATTGCTTCGAAAGGCTGAACTAACCGGGTCATATATTTTCACACGAGTTTTTTAGATAAATTTGTCAGGTTATGATCGAGGGAATAAGATTATGTTTATCTATTCTATTTTCCAGGGCCCTTTTAAGTCTAAAATTTTTTACAAAAACGTCTTTTCTTTGAAAACCTTCATAATATATTTACAAAAATAGAAATTTTGAATATTTTTTTTTTTTGCGATTGCCTCTATGTATTTATTGCATTCAAAGTCTTTTCGGTTTTTGGATTTCAGATAGTATTTAGTTGAAAAATTTCCTTCACCGCCAAACGCCTTTTGTAGATCCCGTTGGCGATAAATATTTTAATTTTCTTTGTAGTAAAATGCCGCTTCGAAAAAAAATCACGAAACTAATTCTTTAACTTGTTTAACGATTTATATATTCATGTTATCAAAATGCTACACCCAATTCAGTTTAGTGAACGCCAAATTAGTTAACTGTTCCCCAAAAATAAGGCGACATTTGAATTTAAACTGCGTGCGTCGAAGGATTTGGAGAATTATTATTATTTTTTTTTTTTGTTTGGTTGGTAGTACTGTCAGTCATATTAATGTCAAATTTGATGTCAAAATATTCATTAGGGTTTGAGATACGTGTCGTTTTGTGAGCTGCTAAAAGTGCGTTTTTCGTTTTTTGCGATGTCGGAATTGGTTGTCCAAAGAATTTGCATTAAATGTTGTTTACGGAAGCAATTTTCTGCTGCGGATACGTTGAGGATGGTGCAGAAAGCATGTTTTGGGAATCAAACGCTTCAAATCTCGACTGGTACCGAAAACATTGAATATTTTGGAAAAAAGGCGTCGCGTTGAAGTGTGGGAAACGATGCTTTTCGACTACCAGGGTGTCATGAAACGCATTATAACTGGCGATGAGACTTGGATCTATGCTTACAACCCTGAAACAACCGATCAGTCGAGCGAATATCGAGCCAAAGGAGAGCCGAGACCAAAAAAATCACGCCAAAGTCGCTCAAAAATCAAGATCATATTGACAGTTTTCTGCGATTATCGTGGTGTTGTGCATTATGAATTCCTTCCAACCGGTCAAACAGTCAACAAGGAATATTATTTGAACGTTATGCGTCGTTTGCGTAACGCTATCCGTCTAAAAAAGCCGGAATTGTGGAAAGACAATTCTTGGTTTTTACACCACGATAATGCACCATCCCATACTGCCCTCGTAATTCGTGATCATTTCGCCAAAAACTCAACCCATATCGTTCCGCAACCACTGCATTCACCTGATCTGGCACAGTGCGACTTCTGGCTGTTCACCAAGCTCAAAAGACCGCTCGTTTTTATACCTTAGAGAAGATTCAAGCCGCAGCGAAGGCGGAACTGAAGGCCATCCCGGAAAGTGACTGCAACCAGTGTTTCGAAGATTGCAAAATCCGTTGGCATAAGTGCATTGCATCGGGAGGGGATTACTTTGAAGGGGATGAAATTGATTTGGAAAAATAAATAAAGAATTTTCAAAATAAATAAAATATCACCTTATTTTTTATGATTTCGGAAGCAAACTCAGCAACATTATAGGTTTTTTTATAAGTATATAGCTTAAAATGCAGAACCACATAAGAAGAATGAAATTACAAGAGAGATACATATATAGTCACCGAACATACAAACCAACGCATCAACAAAAAATAATCGGAAATAGTTATCAGATATAATAACCATTTTATAACCAAAACTCAAATTTGGTTTCAGTATGAATGGTTCTATTATATAGTTTTTTCGTCACCTGTAAATATATAAAAGGTGTTGTTATGTTATTTTGCATTTTAGGAGACGATATGTACTTGTATGTAGTTAGATATTGAAGCCCCAAACTCTGCCGATATGGTTTCGCTGTTATTTTAACGTGATTTATGTAATTGAGATTTCGAAAGTATTTAAGAATCAATCACTAAACTTTAAGTAATTGTAAACAAACCTAAATAAATGTATTCACTAAATAACTCCAAATAAATCCTATACATTTATATATATGTACATACGTATATACACTTATATGTGAGAAATATTTTGTACCTTAGTTTTAGAAAGTTTGAAACACCCTGTTGCTAACAATTGCAGCAGTTCCTTAACAACTTTTCTCCAAGTTTAGTTACACTACCCTGACTGGTCAATGTGTTGCTGTTGCCGCAAGTAAATCTATCTATTTACCGCTACTTTGCACCTTGCTTATTTTTCCTTGTGCATCTTTTGTTTGCTACTTGCTAATGGTCAATTAAGCGCTGCAGTTGCTTTTCTGGAGTTTTCATGCACTGCACTGGTTTAAAAAATAGTAAAATGTAGACATTTATATTTTTATAGAAAATTACTATGAGTAAAAAGTACTTTGTTTTTATAACTTTAAAATATTTATATATCTATGTCATCCAGCTCAAAGTAATACCCCTTGTTCCCAATACGCTTGTGCCATCGTTTTTTCCAAGCCTTTTTCCAAAAGTCAATCTTTACTTTTCACTATCTTTTATGCCCAATAGGGTGTACTGTGACTTTTACGAGCTCTACTTTTATCGCTTGAGTTCTCTTAATTTGTATGATCTCAAGTTAAATACTCATTTATTGTCCTAAGCTTTACAGCGAGTGATGTTTTTTCGATTTTTCTGCTGCTGCAGTTTTTCACTCGATCAAAGTTTATTATGGTGCAACGCACTTTTAAACGGTACTAACTACTGCACTCGCGCATAACTCCATTAGTATTCAGTGAATTTAATTTCTTTTTAATATACAATCTTTAGTGCAAGACAAATTTTAAAGCATAGTAATTTTTGTGATGTGGCAACGGTGCAGCCGTGCACATTCACAGTCAGGATGGGCACACAGTGGCGCACGCAACGATGAGCGAAAAATTGTGAAAGCACACATATTAGTTGATAACAGTGTTAATATTTACTAAGCAACTCTGGTCCGTGCATTTCCGTCTTCTTTGTCTTCCTCAACTTTGCTTCTAGGTTAATTTTTACCATGCTTAAACCCTAAAGTGCTCATATGGGTGTAAATGGTCGTATGGGTAGTAAAATAGTCACATCTTTGAGTGGGTTTTGCACGTTTATGAGCGTCGGTGAGGAGCATAAAATCGTCTTGTGATGTGAGTACGATGCAGTGTGTGTGTTTTTTTTTCATGATTTTCCCTTTTTTATGTTTACACTTAATTTGATTGGTACTTAACTTGTTATTATGCGCGAATGAGGGTTTTTAAAATTTTGTTAACTTGGTTAATTAGAAGTGTTGCGAAACTACAAAATTATAATGGGTATGCTTCTTAATTTTGATGGAACTCAGCTTATTTTTTTTAGGCTATAATATAAAGAAAAAAGGAAATTGTGAAACAGCTCTGAACATATAAGATTATTTTAATTAGATTAGACTTATAGACACTTGTTGACTTAAAGCGACTAGAGCAAAAAAATAATGTAACTTCGGTTGCGCTGAAACTAATCATAAGAACCTAGTGGTTATCGCTTAGTTTGTACGCCAGCTACAGGCTATAGTGATTCGATTTCAGAGATTATAACATTAATTTGGTTATTGTGGAAGAGCAAACGTCAACGAAGACATCAGCAACGTTGTGCATAATAATCATAAGCAGCAGTCGAACGAGAGTGAACGAGTAACAAAGTAAGGGGAATGACATGATGAATCTCCTAAATCGAAAAGGGACTCTACGCATAGACTTTGGACTTCACATACTCTCAGGGAAAGGTCATCAGTGTGATACCACACGATCTTGGTGGCCAATCGAATGGCCCAAAACGTGAAATTACCCTATCACCCCCATCAGTGTTCTCTTATGAAATCCATCAAATGGTCCGTCTTGTTCAAACCAAATGACGCCGAGATCACGAGCTTCAATTTCAGGCAACAAATAAACACTTATTAACGGTCGCCATTGACGGCTGCATTCTCACCGGCATAATTTTTGAAGAAATATAGAGCGATGACTCCACCGACACACAAACCATAATAAACCCTTCCTTCTTCCGAATAAAATGGCAGATCTTGAATTTTGTTAGGTTGCTCTTCGTTCCAAATGCGACAATTTCGCTTGTTTCTATATACCCATTGAGCCAGTAATGGGCCTCTTCACTAACCAAAATTTGGCTCGAAAACGTCGGATTTTTTTGGAACTTTTCAAAATGTCATAGAGCGAAGCGTTGTCGGTTGGAAAGATCGAGCGGCTTGGTTCTTGTACAAGTCATTCCATACGTCAATCCGAATTGCAGCGAACGGCGCTGAATTGGCTCTCCACGGTCTTCGTGCACACTCGCAGCTACGGAGGCTGCTATTAAACGTGAATAATGTTAAAGACATTATTAGATACAGCTTTAGATATAAAGCTTTCCGTATTCGATCAACAGCATATATGGATTCATATAATTCCCATAAAATAAAATCAAAGTTGATGCAAGGTAATGTCAAGACCTACTTTGGAAGGACAGAAGCTTTCTGGAGCTTTAAGGGCTCGTAAAACTTCTCTTCTTATTAGTAACTTAGAAACTTTTAGCGCTCTTTGATATAAAATCACGGGAGAGATACCCATACATATTTAAAATAGTCGAATATTTCATAACACTAGAAGAAATTGGCATCATGCTGTTAAAAATGAACTTTTTTGACTTCCAAACCTTTGAACTTCTACTTACAGGTCACCGATTGGGGCATCGAGCAGTGCCGCTCACTGCATGTGCACATCAAAACACCGCCACGCCTACGTGTCGATCCCGCCAGCGTGACATTGCAACGCGGCGATTCGCTGCGTGTGCGTTGCCTGTCCCCCGGCAACGACGACATCAAACGCTATGCACAACTCGGCTACAGCTGGACGCGCAACGGTGTACTCTTTCAGTCGAATCCCGCCACAGTAATGTGGGAAGATCTGTATCCCGATGGGAGCATACTCAAAATCAATAATATACAGGTGAGAGAGCTTATAATGGAGGAGCTTTGAAGGTTTTATAGTTTCATAGTGGAAACTTAAGAGCATTTTCATATATTCTTTACATACAAAACTTTTATATATATATATATTTTATAATTTTGAAGTACGATTTAAATATATATATATATATATATATTGATATATTTATATACATTTTTTTTTTAATACAATTTAGTTTTTTAAATAAATTTTCTGCTCTTTTGTTCGCACAGAAATCCGCCGAGTACACATGCATTGTCTCCAACACAGTGCGTCCGGTATCGAAGAGCGTCTACATAACAGTTATCGACCGCAATGCGGTACGTGTGTGCCACAGCGACACGCTGTACGGTGTCCGTTGGCCGACAAGTGCACCAGGCGCCGCCATTGTTGCCGACTGTCCGCGCGGTTTTGAGGGCCACTCGCGGCGCATTTGTGAAAGCCGCGATACTGGAAATTCGACATGGTTGTTACCGGATTTTGCGCTCTGCGTGCATGATCAACTTTTGCTGATTTACAATAAGTTTCGTGCACTAAGCGCCGGCTACCAGCAGACGAACTCATCCGCCATACTGAAGGCCTGCTTCGCATACACGGTCAAGCGGCATAAGCGCTTTCTGCCTGGCGAGGCGGGCTTTCTCATCGATATGCTGCATGAGGTGAGTATCAAGTGTCGGAGTGCTGTGGATATATATTTTTTTTTTTGTATTTTTGTTGTCTTTGTGTGTTTGCTGTGACCTAAAATCTCCGCAAGCGTACACTTTAGCAAAATGTTGTGTGTGTGTGTGTGTGTCGTAAAAGCAATCGCTTTTTATATTTATTTAATGTGTGTCAAGCACACAACAACGGTATTGTTTGGCAAATGTTTACGTGCATTTTAAAATTGCACTCGCCATGAAAAAGTGTCACGTGAGCACCTTATGTGCTCGGCGCTGTGGTCGAGATAAAGCGTACGCCGCGTGTGACTTGCGAGTAAAGCGCTTTTTAAGGCCTTTAAATATTGCATTTCATTGGTGATTCTTACTTATTTATGAAAATGTATAAAAATGTATCAAAAATATGTGAAAATATATATTTTTTTTTTCACAGGAGAATGCAATTTTCGTATTTTCCAAAAATACACAAACGTCGGTTGCGATACTTTTCATCTTTTTGTATTACTTGCTTTGCGCTACTTATCGCATTTCTTCTTGTGTTTTTTGTTGTTTGTGGTCATGTAATTTGTCACATGTGTCACTTCGTGCCCATTTTTCAAAGTGGCACTCTAAATGGAAAAAGTGGAATTTGCTTTGGAGGAAGGCCATTTCTATAGCAAACCAACAAAGCCAATGCGAATCGAAAGCTCACATGACTTCAAGGTCAAGAGATTTTAGTAAAATTTAGTAAATGTTAAGCATGTCCAAAAGTACGTGAGTCGCCATTTTTGTTATACCGTAAATAATTTCCTAGTCGGATAACTGTCAACTAGCTGTCAAAGTGAACACTTGTATTCGGTAAATTGGTAAATTACCATGGAAATTTTTGCATTGAACCAACATTTAAAAATTCGGGAAAAATTATATTCAAAAACGTGTTATGAGCGCATCACATCGGCAATGAGATGTAATAGTACTAATTTTTAGTATGTTCGGCAGACGAAAAAGTCTTTTCGTAATTCTTATTTTTTTTTTTTTTTATATTTTTACTAATAAATGTTTAAACAAATATGTACCATTTTGGTCGATTTCTTTTTGCTATTTTTCCGATACAGACATTATTCCTGCGTTGTAAAGCTTTTCTGGTTTCTCGGCAGAAACAACGACAAGTAATATTCACAGACTTCTCTTGAAGGCAACTTTACTCCATTAAGGAAGTTCTGCATTGACCGAAACAAACGGTAGTCAGGGCTATATGTTGGCTGAATCAGAACTTCAGAGCCAAGTTCCTGTTCATGAGTCATGCATTTAGTATGTCCGTGTCAACTTTGCAATAGTATTAGTTTAAAGTGTTATAATAACTAGAACGAAGTTGTGCTAGATTCTCAAGGCAACTGGAATTTTATGTCTGCTGTGGGTGGTGGTTTAACACCAAGTACGCCAGTCACTGGAAGAAAGTGGTTAAAGCTGTTTATACCTGTCAGTGCATGTCTGAATTTAGTTGCGTCCGTGGTCTGGAAGGCGTATAGTTCAATGACGTCAATGCAATCAAGGCATGAACTCTTGATATTCTTAGGAAGCAGCTCCGCTTTATGCAGACAACTTCAGATATGATTTCTAGGAAAAAATTCAAGCAGAAGCTGCTTAAAGAGCATTGTATTGTGTTTCTCTAACGGAATCATACAGGTCTCACTATGTACGCGTTCGACAAGAGACATCTGGATTCATGCTTTCCTCCGCATTTCACTCCATCCTGGTGACCAAATCGGTACTACGTAGTTAATACCTTGCCAGCCGATTACCTTGCATTTTGCCAATGATGTGTTTTTTGTTCTTTCATACTTGACTTCAGGATGGCGGCACTGTAGTTTGATAATGATCTTAGAGTTGTTGACAGTCGGTGTTTTATGGCCATTGATAGTAAGATCCAGTCTATATTCTTTCGTCCAGTTCGTTACAATGATACAGCGGTCATTGTAATAGTAGGGGAAAGTAACAAACCCAGGAGCGAGAAATATCGCAGTGTAGTATATGATAGTTACTACGACTATTGTCGTGTTTTTTTTTCGAAATTTCAACGCTAATTAAATAAAAACGTGTAAAATATTTATGCAATCCTCTCTGATGCAGTAGTATTTCCCAACTTTCTGGAAATTTGCGGATTTCGCTCCAAAAAAAGTGTATCAATTCGGCATTCAAAACTTAAATAAGCCAATTTGTTCCCATGATTGGATACGAAACTTTCCTGATGCTGTTTTCCATAAAGTTTTTAACCGATTTTGCAACATGAAGTCGAGTGTTGTCATGATAGAAATTTCAATTATTGCCTCTTGTCCAGTTGGAAATTCCGAGCGTTTTTCGGCATCGTTGGTAATGTTCTGCACTAATGATTTCATGCGATTTTAGAAGCTCAAAATGAAGCCGCCCCTTTTTATCCAAAGAAATTCTGGGCATTACCTTAGCGTCATGGATATTGGCCTTTATCGTTAATTAAGCTGGTTGGCCAGCTTCCTTATATGATTTTTTGCAATAAGAATTGTCGTAATGGATTAATTTTTTATCATCACCAGTCGGAGTCCGAGACAAAAATAATTATTTTTATTAGCGTTCAACTAACATCTCTGACATGCAAATTTGGCTCCAATTCATATGACATAAAGTTTCGTTGATTTCGAATTTTGAACGACTTTTAAAAGCTTTGCGAGCTCTTTTATTGTTTGGTAACAATCTTCAACAATCTGTCCTGTTTGCTTAGAAAGTTCTTAATTTTCTAAGCCAAATTCACCACTGTCGACTCGAGAAAACCCCTTTGTAATTGTATGCATGTACACTTCCAATTTTTCCATTTGGAAAGCATCATAGCGCAGTAGATAAGCTCAGTTGAACTCCATATTGTCAATGTCACCCTTGATTATTCATAAGAGAAAGTGAGTAACAAGTATGTGCAAGTTAATAACAAAATATCAGAAGCAATTGTATTAAATTTGTTGACGAATGTGTGCTAACTTGGTGACCCACTCTGAATTTGGGTAAAAGAAAAGTTTTGATATCCTTTAAATGTATCAAATATACTGAAAAAGACGCTCATAGATAATAACTTTCCAAAGGATGTGCGAAATAATTGAAATTGAAAATATAATCGAGTTACTCTATCTCTTGGCCAAACGCATGAATATAGTTACATACCAATACTTGCCAGCCAATCTTATGTATATGTATTAAGATGCCGTATATAATTTTTTTCAGACATACATGTACCATCGGTATTACTACTAGAGACTGTCTTGGAAAAGGTGATTCCGAAGATTTACCTCAGCCGCCATTTCTATCAATAGTCAACAAAATAGTTCTGAATAATGAAATATAATTAGTTTTTAATAATATATTCTTAGATGCTGAAATATAATTATATTTAATGATTTGATTTCCTATTTTTGGCTACCACAAAAAATGTCCAAAGTTAGGACTATTTAAAGAGCTAAAGACTGTCTTTAAGCGTAAATAGCCACAATTGTCGTTTTAGTAATGTGAACAATCACAAGCAGACTATCAAATCGATCTAAAATTCAGAAGCAGTGATTGTTGTTTGCTGTGATGTTCTGTTGATTCTGGGTGGTCACTAGGGTTGAGTGCAGAGTTTGTACGACTGCATTTCGTGGGTTTTCCAAATACCACACCCACATCCCAGTGCAAATGTGATCTTATGAAAACTTGTTTACGTTTAAATAACACCCAGTGGTTGAAGATTTTCACTCTAGCATATTGCTTCTAGCCATACTCCTACCAATCCTCTATTATATCAGTGTAAGCTTCTTCTTCAGTGTAAGCACAGTAGTCAAAATGTTGGTTGAACATTACCGTATTAAAGCATTACTTAATAAATTATTATTTTAAAATCGAATAACTTATTGATTATATCAGATCAGCTATACGAAGCACAGCTCTCATACAACAATACCAATAACCACTAACGTAACCAAACTAAAAAGTTTTCTAATCGCATACCAACAGCCTTGCAATCTAAATATATATTCGTTAGTTTCCACACACATACAAAGAAAGTTTTCATACAAATATTGGCCAATTGCAGATAAACGAGTGTGCTCACTTGCAACAACAAGAACATTTAACCTTCTACACCAACAATTTTAACTGCAGAAGCCGCACATTTGTTCAGGTGCAAGCCGGCCGCAACAACCATGGCCACATTTTAACTACAACCACACTTGTGGCACACAACCACTGCTTGAACATTTTTCAACAAATCAAACAGAAAGTGAATGCGCTAACGGTAGCGTAGAATGAAAAAGCAAAAGCAGCACAAAGCAACAAATCATATAAATAACGAATGTGGCAGCTCAGCTAAAAAGCAAAGAGGTGCCCTTACAAGGCAATGAAGATCAGCAACAACAACATGCAGTTGCTCATAATAATGGTGCTGATGATCATGCTGATGAAGGCAATGCTGATGATGGCAATGCTGTTAATGGTGAGCCTGCTGATGGCGGTGACGACAGCAGTTCCCGTTACATAGTTGAGCAAGTGCAATTTTTCATTCTGATGCACTCACGGCCAATTCACGGCAGCCACAAATTTTCGAACGTCTTTGCTTCCTGCTTTGTGCCCGCTTATATACCTGCTCACATCTGCCATCAGGCAAACGCTGCATATGCCACATGTGTGTACATATGAGCTTGTGTGCTGCCTTTACCCTTCAAGGTAGCAAATTATGGAAAAATGCGTCTGCTTGCTCAAAAAAGATCGTAGTTTATTAGATTTCACTTTTGTCGGAAGTTATTTGCTTTTACACACACAGTGACTACTTCCCATTTTTTTCATGCGTGCCAGTGTGCGGGCTTTGAGTACCCTTTTAACTGAGTTTTTCTGCAACTTTCCCACAGGATGTGCCGCAAATGCACACAAATTCATGTGAAATGTTATAACTAAGAAACTTAGAAAAAATATTTGAAGCAAGGCAAGGTTTGAATAGGTTATACGCGAACATTTCATACTTGTACCTTCAGGTACATAAGGATTGTTCCCTATATAGGGTCTAAGATGAGTTTTCACTCGATTTTATTCATTCTAGGAATTCATAAGAAAAATATGCTTTGAGAATTGTATTAAGATGACTCGCTCGAAAATCTCTTTTCTGGGTATATGGTGTATAAAAGCCACGCCCATTTATTCAAAATTCAGCGTGAGCAAAACTATTATACTCTTTAGCAACAAGTTGCATGAGTATAAAAATCTCACACACACTCTTACTAAATTTTTCCCAGTGTACTCTTGCTGGCATATGAATATTATCAAAGTCTAGCACAACTTTCTCTAAGCGCACTTTTCACAATTTTTCTTCATTTCTTATTCTTAACTTTTTTTGACATTCACTTTGTATTCAACATCTCTCATCTCTCTTGCTCTTTTCCAGGTCGATACGTATCTGCAGTTAAAGGGCACACAGCTGGAACGTGAGATGGCAGCCGAAATAATTTTGCACATTCTCGACAAAGTCATGCAAAATACGCAATCACTTAATAGCCAACAGGTAAGCGCATTATGCTCTTCTACGACTTTCTCCCATTGCAATTTGTGCGCAGAAAACTTAAAGCATTTAAGACAAACACATATTCAACTGTTCTTTATTGCATAAGAAACGTTTTTAAAACGATTATTACAGTCGTACTAACTACAACAGAAATTTCATTTTTTTTTTTTTTTTTGGAGTTTCGGTAACTCAGACGGCATGGCTTTGATTTTTGCAAGGACATTTAATTTGGTGTTTTTGCTTGGAAAAAACATTTAAAATGAGGGTCTTTTGAAGTCAAATCTGGAGAATTGGATTCAGTATTAGCCATTCGAGCGAATATTTTATAGTATTTCAGGCTACTTGAACGATCTGAATTTTGTGTGATTGAAACCTTAGTTGAAAACAAATGTAAAACGTCTAAACTTCTAGTAACCAAATTTAACATAATTAAACGAGTAATGTTATCGAGTAATGATCACGGCAGTTATTCACGACATTTACGTTTATATAGTATAACATACTTGAACGATTACTTTCAATATAATGCACTGAAGTTAAACTATTCATAAGCAAAATTTTTGCCGATTTACGCTGGCACACCGTGTATATATTGATTAAATGATATAATAATACATTTTAAACCCTTTTCATAATTTTTTGAACTTTTCTGAGAAAAGAAACAGTAAACTTTTTTTTTAAGGAGTTAGATTATTTTCCTATTGAATGTTCTTCTTTGAAAAAATGTATGTTTATTTTTAATAAAAATTAATTTTGTTTGTATTTTCACAATGTCACAAACGGAATTGTAATATAAATGTTGCACATTTTAATTTAAATAAAAATAAGTATCGACGAACGCGGCGACGAGAATCCTGTTCTGACTTGCTGGAAAAGTCTAATCGCCGTAGAGTAGCGGCGTAGTGTCTCGGCAAATGTTGATGTGCTGCTTGTGTTGATCGAATTGTTGATGGGCACAGTGTATGTGACTAATTGTGTTTCCCATCCTGTTGTCCATCCTTTTTGTTTAGTGGGTAGGAGTACAGGTGTGGTGAGTTGTATTGTATTGACATCAGCTGTGGTGAATTGCGCTGTTGCATTAGGATGCACCAGTTTTACCGGGTAGAAGGGGTGGATGCTTAACTCATTTAAACCCTTTCTCCCTAAATATAAACATCGCAAGGTTTCCTATGTCAAACTGGCCAAAAATATATGCAAATATATGAAACGAAAAATAGTTAGACAAAATCATTTGAACACCGTTTTTTGTAGTACTGTTAGCAAATTTTATTTTGTTTATAAGTTGATTTTCTGTTTTGTATATTTTTTCTGGCACTTTTTATTACAAGCCATAAAGATTTCTGTTTCTGTTCAACAATTCTGCTTTTGAGTTGGATTTTTTTTAATTATTTTTTAAATTAGTCCCTGAGCGCTTTATAATATATTACAAGTCGTTTACATTTGCATTTCTGAAATTAATTTTTTTTTCTGTTCAACAATTCTGCTTTTGAATATAAACAAATTTTACCTTTACATTACAAATCGTTTATAATTCTGTTTGTGATTTTTGTTTCCATTTTCTGTGCATTTCTTCATATTTCTGTTTAAGCTTATTTCAATGCATCATTAAACGCTTTATTACAGAAGTCGTTTACTTTTGGTTTCTAAAAACTGTGTCTGGGTTGTATTTCTGTTTGTGTTTATTATTTTTCAATTGCTTCATATTACAAATCGCTTGAATTCATATAAGCTGATTTTCATGGAACTCTACTGATCAAGTGCCCGTAATATGTTTTATTTCGTTCTGATTCTGATCGAAAAATTTGCTTTTTGATTTTATTTCTGTTTAAACTCCTTTCAATGAGTTCCTAGTCACTTTGTATTACAAATCTTTAAAATCAGTTCCTGGGTTGTTGTTTGTTTCGTTGCTTTTAGTCACACTTACCGCGGCACTAGATATTTCGGCAAAATTTTTAATTTAAAAAAAAGAGACTTGGGTTGGTTTTTTTTATTTTTTATTTTTTATTTTTTTCTCACAAGATAACAATCTTCGTGTCGGCGCCGGTGTTTTTCATTGAGTCCTTTACCAAAGTGGTTTCTGAAAGGAAAGTTCATGTTTTTGTCGTGAAAATTATTTGAGCCATTTTATAGTTTTTTAAAGACGTCCGAGCGTTTGAAAGTAGGAGGAACCGTAATCCGGAACTTTCAAGACGTTTTTCCCGAAACAGTGTTTTCAAAGTCGGTGAGGAATATTTCTCCGAAACGGCTTGACCGATTGACTTGAAAATTTCACCCGATCTTCTTAAATACTGTTGCCAGGTATTGATCGAGGGGATAAAGTTTTTAATAGAAATCGGTTTTTAAGGGGGTATTCTACTCTAGAAATTAAATTTTAGGCAGTTTTTTGAATTTTATTACAAAAAAAAAAGAAATATTTTTACTATCAATTTTTTATGGTGTTTTACTGATATCTTAAGAATACAGAAAAAAATTTGCAAAAAAATATTAAAAATTAAAATAATTTGAGGGGGGGGGGGGGGTAGAGACAGGTGTAAAAAAATGGCGCATCCTGGTGACATTGATCCTGACTCTTCTGGTAGTCTGAAACAAAAACTCAAAATAAATTCTTAATCAGTAAGGACGCTGTTATAGTCCCTTTTGCAGGGAGCACGATTTTTTTTTTTTTTTTTTTTTTTTTTTTTTGAAAATGGCTACTGCCCCCTTAAGGGGTTATCCAAATTTGTTTTTTTTTTTTATTAACTTTCTGGAGAGCCTTTTTATTAAATATATATATAAAATCTATGAGCATTTAGCGAATTTAAGGTATTATAAGATATCATATTTTATTAATAAAAATATTGGGTTCTGTCGTTCCTGTAGAGATCTTGAAACTTCGCCACAAAAACGTGTTTGGCGTTGAGGAAGATATCTCTGATCCTAAATATCTGATTTAAAAAAACCAAAAGGATTACTTTTAGGATAGATAAATACAGGTACTGATCGCAGAAATAGTCAAAATTTTGATTACATGCAAAACGGCGGCTTCCCAACAAAAAATCTTTTTTTGCACGAAAATATACGCCTTAAAAGGAACTTAAAGGCGATTCGAAATTTCTAAGCTTCAGGAAATATGTAATCCCATTTTCGCACTGTTACAAACACCGTAAATATCTAGGATATATTAAGCACCTTAATATATGCGCACACATATACAACACACGCATATGCCGTTAAATTAGATTTCCTTGAATGAAGGCGCACAATCAAAAAAAAAAACCAAGAAATAATCGCGTTACATCAAAGTCACGACAAGCAATTGCGCCGACATAACATACGCATGAGAGCGGCAGCACAACAAAAATAAAACCAAAAACAAGCAACAAACACATCAAATTGAAGCAATCAACTGGCGACGGCAACAACAATGGCAATAAGAAACCGACTGCGCTTTGACTAAAGCCAATAACTTGCGAAACTTTATTGGCAGTTTGGCAGCGATGACGTCGAAAATCTTGCTCTGACGCATGCAATGACTTTTAACGCTCACATGCACAATAACAACAACAACTAGCAGTGTAACTGAAACAAGTAATAGCCGCGAGCTGTCTGTAAAGAGCGTGAGCAGCAGCAGGAGAGGGGCCAGCGGCGCCGGCAATTGTTGCTTTTGGCTTTGCCTCATTGTTTGCAGCAAATTTAGAAGAAATCGTTGAGCGTTGGACGCGATGCAATGGCATGTGGATAATGTGGCAAATGCAGAAGCGAGCGCGCATACCCTTACAATGTCAGCACAGGCGGCGCATGCCGTTGCTTGATGGAAAAGGGGGGGTATGCTACATATCTATATTTATATATAAATATACATATATAGTACGTAAGTATATATGTATGTATATACCTTTGTATAGAATGCGTGTGTCTGCCTAAAATACTACATATACCAACAAATAGTTCGCAAATTCGGAAATTCGCTGTTTTCCATCTCGTTGCGCACCGCTCGCCGCGCCAAATGGCTGTTTGTCGTGTTGTTGCTTGTCGCGCCGTTACGCCGTTGCGCCTTGCGCCGTTTTCTAGGTATATATGGTATTTATATGTTGTGCGCCTTTCAGTGATTGCATCGGCGCTTCTGTTTTCAATACTTTGATCCACCGAACCAACTCTTCTCACTTCTTTTTCGGTACCAACGTTATTTTGATTTTCACTGCAAGTTCAAATTTTATTTATTATTCAGCAGCACTTCACTCGCTGTTGCCAACACACAGTTAGCTCATATGTAATATTGCAGTACATACCCAGTAGGAATCATGAAAAGTTTTGAGGAACTTTAATTTTTAAAGTTTTTAGTAGAAAATAATGAAACATAGTTATCTTAAATATTTATTCTGGAAATGTTTGCCATCCAACAGAAACTTATAAAATACAGTTATCAAATTGATATATTATTTTTTGGCAAAGAGTTGCCGTCTGGCCAAAAAGCTATTAAATATAGTTACCAAATAGAAAAATTTTGAAATCAAAAATTATTAAATACAATTATCAAAATAATGTAATTGATAAATTATAGAAATTTATTTATGCATATTGTGAAATACATAGAGTTACCCCCCAGCAAAAAAATTATTAAATATACATTACAATTATCAAATCAATATATTATTTCCTGACACGGAGTTTCCACCTGAGAAAAAATTATAAAATATAAGGCCACATTGATATGTTCTAAAAATCTCTGATCTATATAGATTTTGTAATAGAGTTACCATTTGGCAAAAATTTAGAAATACAATTATCAAAAATATATATTTGATATACTTTGTTAAGATTGATTCAAGCAAATTTCGGCATAACCTTTTCATCTAAATAAAATTATAAAATTCAGTTATCAAGTAACTTATTATTGTTTGTTATAAAGTTCCAATTTGTCAAAAAAATTATAAAATATCAGTACCAAATTGATATTTTTTAGAAACATGTGATTTATGCATATTTTGTCACAGAGTTGCCGCCCAGAAAAAAATTATAAAAAGGAAAATCTAGTTATGGTATCATAGAGTTGTCATTTAGAAAAATAAATTTTTCTGAGTGATAACTGACTTGGGATAATGACATTTTAGGATGTATTATTATCTTTTTTTCCCATATACATATGTATTGAAAATATTATAAAAATTTTAGTTACCATTTTTTATTAGAAAAATGTTTTTTAATTTTTTTTAAATAAATATTAAAAATACTTAAAATTTAATTTTTAGATATATTAATCCAGAATCGTGAGTGGAAAAACTATTTAAATTTAAAATTTTTAAAGCTTATATTTTAAATTTTAAACTTTTGTAATTTTAAATTTTTAAATTTTTTCCTTAATCCTTCGTCAATTTCCTGATGGGTATGTTTGTAGTTTCACATACTCACCACCACACAAGGGAGGACCATATACGCACTACTATACACATATACATATACAATAGGGTGAGACATTAAATGCAAGAATTTTTCAATTAAAAAATATACATTAGGGTCAACCAAAAATAAAAATTAAAAAAGAAACTGAATTGGTTCACTGTTGACAACACACAATGATTTTAAGTCTAGGAATTTTTCTATAAAAGAAAAAACCTTTGAAGGTAGATTTTTTTAGAAATTTCAAGCTCTGGAGAACTCCTCGGTATTAATTATTGATCTATAAGTACATGGCTAAAAAGTTAGAGAATTACACTTTTTTTTAGGAAAAACTTGAATGCTCACCAAATCCTTAAAAATCCGTTTCAGATAGATTTTATTTTGGTAAAAGTGTTTTCTCTACAAGGTTTGGCGATATAAAAGTCTTGATTCTAAACGTTTTTAAAAATTATAATTTTTTAATAAAAAATATTGTTTTAAGCGTTAATTGAACAGAAATTATTTAATGCTTACCGACACCCTTTAAAATTACGCGAAATACCCTGTCTTTGAGGGTTATTTTTTTTCCTTCTAAATAAGTTCTTCTTAACGCTTAAAATCAATTCAACTTTTTTTGGCCCACCCTAACACCCAAAATATATACAAATACCGTCTGCTATTTGTTATCTCCCAACTATTGATTGTTCGAAAGCTTGTAAAAATTTAAATTCAATTTAGTGCAGCAATGATGCACGAATTGTACCAACAAACGAAAGCTTCTAACAATTTAATGCGTCGAGATTTGTACAGCAGCATAGATTCAGGCGCGATTGCCATGTGCAAAACGAATAAATTCCAGCAATTTGGGAGAGATAGCAATTTCTTGTTTGTTGCGGTTCGAAATGCGTGACAGAAAAATGTAAGTGTATATGTGAAAGCATTGATTGGTTAATCGAAAGACAGATCATTTTAAATTTTGTATACAAAAAGGTTTAAAATTGGTTTTAAATTCGTTAGTGGATGGATTTTTGGATGGAAAAAATTTTTAAATGTGGGGTTATAACCGATTATTTTCGATAATCGGCCTTGAAAATGTAGAAAACAAGTATTTTCTTGAAATATTATTATTTTTTTAGTATTTATTTTAAACCCTTCAATAATTAAATTTTTATTGTAAAAATTGTAAAAATATTTTTTTTTGTTGTTTTGAATTTTGTATATTTTGATAGTTAATACTATGAGAAATAACCTTAAAAAATTTTAAATGAATATGTCAACTATTTTGTGATATAAATATGAAATCATATTTAAGGTCACTCATACGCCACGTGCACCCAGCCATTAATAGCATGAAGTCATGAATTTCAGCAAGATTTGTATTTCAGCAGCTTTAAAATACTTTTCGACTTCGCTTTTATAACTTCACTGAAAATAAATATTATTCTCATTTCACACAAGCAAATAAATAAATATTTTGCAAGAAAATAATCCTTTCTGCCATAAATAGAATTTCACGGCTCATAAGGTCGTTAACACATCTATTTCTCTATTGCTTTCAACTTCGATATCTAGAGATTAAACATAAATTATGAGTCATAATTTTGTTTCAAGCTGCCAAGTGCAGGGTTATTATAGCAAATATATTGTAAGCTAGAAGCAATCAACTCACAAAAGTAAAAATGGCAGGGTACAAACTTCAAAGCTTATAACATGCAAGATAGCAGCACGCCAACACGCAGCAGACAGCTCAATAGACTGAGAAACGGCGGTAATAAATCAAATTATGCTTATTGACTCCAAGTAATGGCTTTATAAAATGCTGAACAGAGTTTCTAGAAGAAGGGGGTGCTTTGGGAGTACATTGACACAGGAAGAGTAGCGCCTCAATAGAGGAGCTGAAGCGTTATATGAAAAAAAAGTTTAAAAGTTTAAGTTAAAACCATAAATTAATGGCGCAAACATACAGCAAGAATCAGGGTAATTATAATTACATAATACAAATAATTATTATAAGGAAAATGAATTTTGAATGAAGAGAAGCGCAGGCTTAGCTGCATAATTGAAACACAGCGCGTTAATTGACAGTTGTGTCTTTATGGCAAGGTTGTTAGGATGATATACTAGCTGTCTTACAACGCGTCTAGCCCTAAAATATTGTAACTCTATTGTCTCTTTTCTGCACCTCATAAAACCAAAAAAAAAATATATATAATGTCTCTTCTCTTTCAACCAAAGCTTTACATTTTATAGTCTCCTCTTATTCTACCTTCTAACGCTTTCAAAAATAGTCATTATGTAGCGTTCTTTTCTTTTATAATATATATTAATAGTCAACAAGTTACGTTAGCCTGCATGTTCAGCAAATCAGGGATTGATTCCACCGAAACTCAACTATATATACATATATAACATATTAGATTATTAAATATCTACAAGTAGTCAGAAGCATCTAAATTCCTTCTTTCTGGAACCCAACACTACAAGGAAATCAAAGCATTCCTTCACCGTCTTTGATGAAACTGAGAATACTTTAGTGTTTTTCGAAGCTGTTTAAGTAAAATGTATATATAAGTATATATTGTGAGCACATTCTTTGTCAGAACAAAAAATAGTAATTAAACTATGATATCTGTTTGAAAGCTGCTGTAGTGGTCTGTTAGAAAGAAGGCCCCTATGGTGTCTGGTTTTGCTGAAAATACGTCACTTTCCACTCATCAATGGAAGTTTTCCCTGCGTCCCTATCCGCCTCGCCTGTTTTCCACTCTTATTTCGGAGAGAAGGCAGTTTTGGAGATTAAGTTTTTATGCATATATATTTCTCCGCTGCTGAGGAAAGGGCCACAATGAGACTCATTAATTCATTTCGGTCTTGTGCTAGCATCATTGATTGACTCAAACTCTTTTAGACCAAACATATTTCGATATCCAAATTTCTTCTCCAATTTAGAGCGAGTAGACCTTTCTGGCGGCTGCTTTATGGATTCCAGTCGATAGCGTTCTAAGTGATTGTCCTTTGATCCTGTCTCTGCATGTCCGAACCGCTATTTTCCATTGAGAATTTCGGTCAAAAGGGATGTTTGCGCGTGACCATAAGTACAAGTTAACGACGGTGACGGGCCAGATAATACAGCAAATAATGCGAAGGCATCGATTGGTGATAAGTTGCATCTTTTAGGTGTTAGAAGCCACGAGATGCCATGTTTCACAGCCGTATAGATGTGTGAACTTGATAGCTTCCTTCATCTTTTTCATACAGTTGGTGATGTCTTGCTTTGATCCTTCATTTACTATTTAGTTAAGTCACTAAAAAGCATTTCACGTTTTCGAGTTCTGAGCATGTATAGATGGCATTTCTTTGGTTGGCCGATGTTTATGCTGACACCGAGTTTAGCTGTAATTCTTGCAACGTAGCTGGGTGTCATGTGCATGCCACTGAATATATGTCTAGGTCTTCGAGGCATCAATTCAAACCCAAGATAATTCCTTTCATTTCGCGCGCAGCTTTCTCCATTACTACATCCAATACGATGCTAAACGAAAGCGTCGACAGTACGTAGCCTTGACGTACGTCCACTCCAGCTTTTATTCGAGTACTGATCTCTCTTACAAAATACGTCAACTCGATTCCTCTATTGTATAACCCCATAGTATAACGCTTTTATTAATTCAATTAGTTTAAAGCGAATCCTTCTTTAAACTAAAGTATTTCAGATTTCAGAAAACGCATAATATATGTTGCGGTGTGTTGTACGCCTTCTGGAAGTCGAAAAATTGTGAGATAGAGCGGGGAGCACCCAACTACTGATTGTTCTATTATAACATATAGAACATTTAGTCGGTCAACGCAGAAACATCGTGGACGAAAGCCTGTTAGTTCTTAGAATCTAACTTATTGCCTTTCTTTGAGCGATTGATGATCGTACCTTTCTATTTGCTGTAGGTAAAGCCGTTGTTCGGCTCAGACATCCTCGAATGTGAGACCAATTATGCAATCTATGGTTCACAGTCCCAGAGTTCATAGTTTAGGGACTTGTTTGCGTTTATAGAGACAAAGACGACGACTAAATCGGTTCAGCACGTCACGCTGATCATTTTTTCCATTATCATTTATAGGGTCCCCGACAATACATTGTATTACACATTTCGTGGTGAACATAATATACTCTGTTAAAAGTTTAAAATTCCGCTAGTCTTCATAATATCTATTCTATATATAAATCTTCCTTTACAACTTTCTGTTCAATACTTTCGATCTGAATACCAGATTTTTCAATGACAACTTATACCATTACTTTAACACCTGAAAATAAAAATATTTTTCAATACAGTTATATTTAGATATAATAAATTGTTCTCACATTTGCTTAAATATAAGCAGTTAACAAGCGGAAAATCACTGTTTAACTGTGAGCAACTTGGAAAATTTCATATTCAGATATTTTCTGTTTGTTTTCTAAACAATTTCGGAAAATGTATTATTTCATTTTTCCACTTTATTTCATACATAAGCAGAATGCTTTTCATAAAATCAAGTGCCTATGCTGGCTAAAAATAAACAAAAATTTGTTTTAGCAAAAATTCTGGTATAGAAAATGTATGAAATTTTATGCATGTCAATATGTCCTCCCGTCTGCCGACTCAACTGTAATGAATCGCCTAAGCTCAGCTCAGTTAAAAAGTCAACAAATAAATCCGGCTGAACATGGAATACTTAAACGATATAAATAAGATGACACAGAAATTAAGTACCATGTAATTTATATGTCAATGTCAAGCCTGATTTGGCAGAGCGGATATTGGTAGCAAAGTTAGCGTGTAGACTGTTGTTGTCCGCATGCGTCTCTGCGTTTTATGCTGAGCTGTCAATTTGTTAGTTATAAATTAAGCAAACAAATTGACGCAATAAATAAATAAAGACAAATAGATTGACGTTTGTTGACAAATTTATTTATTAATGCAGACTAGAACAAGCGGTGATAATTTATTTGTATGAGAAATTAGGTCAAAGTCAGAGCTAGCATTTATTATAAGAGCTTAGCTTGGAATATTAGACAACATTAATTGAAATCGGTTAAATTAATGGAATAATGGGATGTCAAAGGTTAACTTTACGTTCGTACGTTGTTCATTAGATTTTCGCTTTTCCGTAAAACAATTCCCAAGTAATTTGCAAATCAAGCAAGAGAGTAGAAGGATTTATCATTTTTCGGACATAACTGATTAGGAGCCACCTTTTGCCAATGGCTCTTCTACAGCAGTGCAAGGCAACCGATGCCTTCCATATTCGGCTTCCATAAGAACTTTCTATCCAGGATAAGCCCTATATATCTCACTAGGTCCACTGGTTGCAGACGGATGTCTCTCATTAGCGACAGCGATGCAGCCGGAATCTTGTACCTTATAGTAAATAAAACCATCTCGGTTTTATTTGGGTTGATGAGGAGACCTATTGGTTACGACGCCGAGGAATACCGAGGTCAATTCGTAAACAGTACTCAGAAACTTGCCTTTGACCATAAGCTCTACATCTTCTGCATAGGCAATCACCCTTTAACCACGACCTTCAAGGTTTTTTAAGTAGGTCAATAAAGACCAGGATCCGTAGAAGAGGAGAAAAATTCCACTTTGTGGGGTTCCCCTACTTGAGGTTTGATTCAACCCCAAGAACGTACAGAGCAGTAACGACTGCCTTCGGGAGGAAAGCTTCCTCAATATCATACCATGACACGATAGTATGCGACCTAGGGTCTATTATGCCCCAGGGATATAACACAGTCTTTTGCAGTACGCATAGATAGTTGCCAACTAGTTGCATAACACCTTAAGAGTCTATTGCAGCTGAACTGATATGATACCATCCGGTCCAAGGGACCTAAAGAGTCTGAGCGAATTGATCATTGAAATCAAGTGTCGTTCATCCAGAAGGCTGACAAAGATCGGGCAATCATAAGCACTCCGAGAGATATACCCTTCGAGGACGTGTTGCGCTGGAAGGGAACAGCCGAAATTTTCTTTCTTTAAGATAACCCGGAGATACGGGGTTCTTTGCAAGAGTATGCCTGAATCTAAAGGACTCATGGCAGCCCTCCATTTTTTCGCAGACGCTTTTCACCGAAGTCTTCTTTGCTTTCCTTAACTCGTACTTGTATATTGGAAGTTGCGATCTATAAAACGACCAGTCGTCAGTGGACCCACATCTACGGGCCTTCTTGAATAAACGTCTGTAAGACGATCCTATTTCCTTGAATTCTATAGTCCACCAGAAAGGTTTCTTTCTGCCTTTCGGTGTTTTAGTGGACAGGCGCTCCCCAGTTTAGCATGCCGAGCTCAAGACTTCGATCCACCGGTCTAGTTTTCGACGAAGCAGTAAGTTAACAGAGGCCACATTCGAAAGAATCTCATCAGCTGTTCGAAACTGAAGACGGAGTCACCCCCTCGCGCTTAGTGCATTAAAAACGCTGAGAATCACCTGGAATTTTGGACGGCCTTGGCGTGGTGTTTTTGGTTTTTCTCCATTTTCATATTTGTTAGCTCATTTGTATGTCAAACTCATAAACCCATGTCTCATCGGCAGTTATAATGCTCCCCATATATTTGGAATCGGAATTCAGGCGATCAAGCATGTCCAAACAGATATATTTACGGTACTCTTTTTGAAAAAATTCAGCTTTATAGGAACAAGTCAAGCAAACACGCACTTCATACCCAAAATGTCCCCAAAATTATTCGAACGAACTCGCGAGAGATGTCGAGCTCTTCTATCACCTCTCTAACACTTTCCTGGCGGTTTCCAAGCACCATCCATCACTTTTTAAATATTTTTATGAGTTGAAGAGGTTTAGGGAGATTTGCCTACAACCATCTTACGAAAGTGTTTGAAGAATATGTACCAATCGTAGGATTGTGAATTTGATAAAACTGAATCTCAACAAGCCTTATACAACATTCATAAGACACGAAATTTGGATAGAAATTTGAAATCTGAGACAAATTCCTTTGTAAAAATCGCAATGCACTAATGAGGTATACCGATTTACACAGCTGCTGTAAAAAACTGGCTGACACATGGTGCTCAAATTCAGCATAGTACTTAAGGACAATCCTACCAACTTAGCAAAATACATTTTTTTAATAATAATAATATTTTTAAAATAAACTGTACACCTAAACTTAAACTAAGTTCTTGAAATTAAGAAACTTTTCCAAAACCTGCCCTAACTCAACGCACTCTAGCCTACACCAAGCAAAAGAAACTTAAACTAGCCACACTGCACTTAACGCAAAATAGCGAAACAGAACTCAAAATTACAAAAACTCACTCACAACACACGCTTGTGCCGCAAAACCAGAAACCAATCTGTCTTCAACTTAATTTCCCAAGTTAGATTGTAACAGGTGTGCCGCAGTAAATCACTCACGTCGGCAACACTGTGCCACTCAATAGAGTAAACCCTACACGTAATTTAATTATGTACGTCTTCAACACAACACAGGCGATTACCTTTCACTTAACTTGCTTATACTCGTATTTACAGTTTGTTGTTGTTTTCTTTTTTATTTCGCACTGACTCGTGTTTCACTTTTCAATTTCACTTGCAGCAAATTAAAAAATTGCAACTCTTAACACAATCAGCAGCGTTGAACCGTGAAACAATTGCAGCATCTCAATTAGCAACATCAACATCATCCACGTCAGCAGCAGCAGCTGCAGCAGCAGCAGCAGCGGCGGCGGCAGCAACAGCCGACAATAGTGCCATATCATCGGCATCCGCATCCGGCGCTTCAGCTGCAGCGGCAACAACACAAACAGAAATCACTTCAGGCGCGGCAACAGCTGCTGGTAATGCCATGTCACCGGCACGCTCCTCCGCCACCGCAACGAATTCGGCGCTCGCAACATTACTGCGCAACGATGGCGCCACACTTGGTGGTGGTAGCGGTGGTAGTGGCAATGCTGTTGGTGGCAGCAGTATTCTCACGGTCGATGAGGATTCACTGTCGTTGGATCGTCTAAACTCGCTGCGCATCTATATGACTTCGGTGAAAACGTTGCCGTTTAATTTGAGGATTTACGGGTAAGTGTGCAAACATTGTGATGGTCCGTGTTCGTACTTTGTGTGAGTTTTGTTGTAATAATAGCGCTAGCTGTGAGAAATTTGAGAAATCAAGCAGCAAAAAGTAGCTGCCACAAAGTGCAATTACTTTGCAACGTTGGGCGAAATTTAGTGTGGCAACATGTACATACATAGTTTATATTGTATATATAGCATATATGCGCGTACAATATTAAAGTTTGGCGGATTACTTAGTTGAGTTGAATATGCTATTGTTAGGTGGGAATTGTGGTTAGCCTTGGGATTTATGAAATACTGTATGATAGCTGGGAGTACAGCTGGGTTTTAGAAATTTGCGGTAGCATAATTTATTGAAAGATAAAAAAGGTAAGTCCTAAATGTGATGAGATTGTGATAAATGCATATATTGGGTAGTCGAAAGAGTATTTTCGTATTTTGTCAATAGATGTCGTTACAGTCATATATGGTATCTCCAGTGCTACCAATCAAATTGTGTCATACCATATTGCGTCGAAAAGGCAAGTTTTTAAGCTTTATTTAACAAAAAAAAAAAAATTAAATTCAGGGAAGTTGAAAAAAGTTACAGCGGTTCAAAAACGAGTTAACATAATGAATAAATTTGCTATATTTTGCACGTTTTGTATAAAAAAGGGAAGAATACCACGCAAGCCACTGATGAAAAATGGCAAAAAAAAAATCGACCAAAATGGTGACTAGAAGTATGAGAAGACTTTTTCGACTACCAATATAATATTTTTTTACGGACTACTTATGGCAAAGAGCGAAAGATCTAGTGTTATATAACGTTTACCAAAATGATCAATAGGACGAGACAGGGTGAGTTTCGAATGTCCATCTATATGATCTCATAATCATTAACCGATAACTTGAGCAAAAATGATCGGTAGAAACTCAGGACTATAATCAAAATACTTTCCATATGAGAACATTTAAATTACAATAGCTGCTTTACTCTACAATGAATACCATGGATAAATATTTATATATAACAAGTAAGGAAGGGCTAAGTTCGGGTGTCACCGAACATTTTATACTCTCGCATGATAAAGTGATAATCTAGATTTCAGGAGCGGTTGTGAACCGATTTCATCCATATTTGGTACATGTCATCAGGGTGTTAAGAAAATATTATATACCGAATTTCATTCAAATCGGTTGAGTACTTCCTGAGATATGGTTTTTGGCCCATAAGTGGGCGACGCCACGCCCATTTTCAATTTATAAAAAAAGCCTGGATGCAGCTTCCTTCTGACATTTCTTCCGTAAAATTTAGTGTTTCTGACGTGTTTTGTTAGTCGGTTAACGCACTTTTAGTAATTTTCAACATAACCTTTGTATGGGAGGTGGGCGTGGTTACTATCCAATTTCTTCCATTTTTGAACTGTATATGGAAATGCTTAAAAGAAACGACTCTATATAATTTGGTTGACATAGCTGTAGCAGTTTCCGAGAT
>NW_017535518.1:1581144-1603395 GCF_001853355.1 Bactrocera latifrons | reverse complement strand
AGACAGACATCCGTATTTCAACTCTACTCGTCACCCTGATCACTTTGGTATATATAACCCTATATCTGACTCTTTTAGTTTTAGGACTTACAAACAACTGTTATGTGAACAAAACTATAATACTCTCTTTAGCAACTTTGTTGCGAGAGTATAAAAATCACGTATCACGTTCTTTGTCCGCGATGGACTCCTAAACTACTGAACCGATTTTAGTAAAATTTAGCACACTGTGTCCAGTTCGATCCAACTTAGAAGATAGGATGGTAAAAGACATTCATAAATAAAAAAATACAGTGAAAGCTCTATTAAGCGGACAACTCTATTAACTGGACAGAAAGGCTCTTAACCAGACATTGAGGAAGCAGCCTCAAATTCGTTATTTTTTCCAAAGTTATTTATTTGTATGAACGTATTCAATATTAAATCTCAACTAGAATCCCTTGGATATCTACAAAAGCGATTTCGCCTTTTTTCGTAAATAAAATATTCACTGTATTGAATAGTTTATAATCTGAATAATAGTATAAAATATATACCATAGCAACTAGTGGCCGGATCCACTAGTCTAAAATAAAGATACCGCTGAAGGATACGAAATTAAGACTCCCTTGAAAATGTAACATGAGTTTTGAATGAATCATGAGTTTTCAAGCCTCAAAGAGAGCCAATAGCTAAATTTCAAACAAAAATGTATAAAGATATATCATTAAAATTCAATGATAAAATACGCCTCATAAAAACATCTTGGAACATCCTGACTTTATTTTGCACATATCGGCCATTTTTTTCGTTATCTTTAAAATATTTAGAGAGCATCTCTTAATAATGACATTCTAATTGAGCCTAAATACGATAAAATCGGATTAATAATTCGCCTACCTGACATATGCTTCATTTTATGATTTTCAAACATTTGGTTGACTTTTACTAAAAGTATACACTTTCGGACGGTATCGTCTTAAATCAGTTGATAAGTTGAATTACCTAAGACTTATCTTTAGTATAAAACATTCATGGACTCCCAATCACATAGTAATTGTTATAGATGAGCTGCAGAGAAAAGGTGGGGGGACTCCGAGCAAAGCTGTTGTTTAGGCTCTGCGAAACCGTAGTCAAACCAATAATGTTCTATAGGGTATACGTATGGTGGTCACTACACACGTCAATTGCTTAGAATCTCGAATGTGTCCAAAGAACAGCTCCCAACGACATCTGCGGAGTAGTGAGGGCTACATTAGCTACATTAGGCTATATTAAGTGGTATTTATTTACTTGGACCACTGAATCGCACTGGTCAGTTGTGACGACTTTTTCTCTGCTAATATACCGACGGGGGTTATGTGGATGGGAAGAAGATGCTGAAGAAAAGGCGTAGTGAAGTTTTTCATGGATAGATCAAAGTTAGGGGGAAGAGTATTCAGTCAGGAATTCACCGATGTCCTTAGCTTTAGACTACCAGAGCATTGTAATGTTTTTCATGCAGAAGTGACTGCTATTAAGGTAAACGTACTGTTACAAAAAGCAGCCTCTTGCAGTGAGTAAAGCATTCACTCCAACAGTGGCAATGCAAGCGCTGAGCTCACTAACTGGGCGTCAAAAACTGTCTGTTCTCACTAGAAACAGCTACCATGTCAACACTATAGTCTAACTGGCCATAGCGGAATCGCTAAGAAAGCTGATGACCTTACCTTCGGCAGACCAGAAAACATAACCGAAACTGGCATTAGCCGATTCAAAAAATTGTCAATAGTCTCAAAGCGGTTTGTCAATTTGTAAGGGTCTTATGATCCATTATACTGGAGATTTCAGGTACGAAAACGGACCAGAGTTCCATGCTGTCCAAGCGTGATCTCTGTTTGGAGCGACTTCTTAACCTTACATAAGAAATTTTTTAGAATACTATAGATCAATCTATGAAATATTTTAATAAAATGCAAAAAACGTCTTTCCGTGATTATAATATGCACTGACGCCATAAAATCGGTTAGTATTTCTTCTATACCTGATATAAGGATTTGAAGACTTCTGGTTGGATTTATATCGCATCCGCATACCGGTCAATATTTGGGATATTTTAGCAAAATTTAGTCAATGTTTAATTTTTGTTAAACTAAAGTTAGGTCCAAAAATTTATGAGTTCGTCAATAAATTATCCTCCTATCCCGTATATAGTGCCTTATTTAATGATTATCGTTATTCTGGTGAACTCTATGTCGAATATTTCAGTCAAGTTTTGAGTATTATTAATATAATTTAGTATCGATTTGTTCTTCTGGGTTCTTGAGTTTAATACTAAAGGTAAATGAACACGGTCTCAATCGTATTTTTGCTTTTATTATTTATTAAGTTCGCAATAAATACAATAAGTCACGCTACTTGTCCCAAGAGAGAAATTTGGAACTTGTTTACCTCATATTTTCATTTCTTGCCAACAAATAAAGAATGAACGAAGTAACCAACATTTCGTGACTGCCACTCAAAGAAAATTTAATAAAAAAGTAGAAAAACTTAGCATTTTAACTAATTATTATTTCTCTTCCGCTTTCTTCACTACTCTTCCACAGCGATGATTTGTTCGCGGATCAACTGTACATGGACATCGGACTCTCCAATCGGCTGCTCCACATAATGGCCAACTCAACAATATTCGCATCGGTTATATCGTATAAAAATTTAAAAAGTTTTCTACCAAAAACTTACTACACACGCGGCAGGTAAGTTGCACAAGCACGCACAGTTACCTAGTGGCCATAGAAGAATATGAACTGTAAAGATGAAGTTGTGTGAAATGAACGTAGTAATGACCGAAAGTTAGCAAAATGTCTTCAAACTTTGGCTTCAAGCTTTTAATTTCATGACAGCAATTTCGTAGTTTCGAATATATACGAAAGTAAAGAAAAATGGAAAGTTTTTGCTAAGCACAAAGCGATATGACAATTCATTAGTGAAAGTAAGAATGTAAGAAAGGTGAATTGAAGCGTATTTACCGTTAGACGTAAAAATATATGTACATAAATGGTCAACTCTGGTGCATAAAAAGAGCAAATATATTCGAAAAAATTTGTTTTCCACAAAATAGCTCAACAATCTGGAGCAAATAGTTTATTTACAGAAATACATACACTTATTTATACATATTAAGGTGTCTTTTATTTTCCAAGTTACCCTATTTTTGCAAGTGATCCTGAAAATTTAATTTTTTGCCACAAAATAATTATTCTAAGTAAAGCAGCTCATTATTTTCGATGCAAACTTTGTCCGAAACATAGTTCTTCTCCCAAAATTATAACATGAAATTTTTGGATATTTCGCATTAAAAAACTGCAGGCACAAGTTTGAACGTATGATTTTCTATTTTAGAATTGTATGCTCTACAAAAAAGATCATAAAGATTTTTTTCATAGAACTGCTACTTTAGAAGTTATACGCAGTTAAAGCTATACATCAAGTGAACTGAGCATTCATACAAGTGCTTCATGCATTTTGTGTTGCTCATACGACATGGTGTACTATATGAATACATTACATTTGATGCATAAACTGAACTGCAAATAACTTTTAAAGGAAAAATTCAGAAGAGATGTGCAAAAAATTGGGCACCCTAATATATATATATTATATAATATAAATAACTATATATTTATATATATACATATATACATATATATATATCTACTAAAACCACTTGGCTGCGGCATAAACAAATCTGCTCAAATATCAAAATATTTTCTGGTTGCCATGCCAGTTAATATCTTATAACATTTCATTGCACTCGTTGCTTTTGGTGCTGCTGTTGTTGTTCGTGTGCTCTTCGGAGAGTTCCTACTGATTAAAAAGTTTTGTCCGAACACAGGCGCACCCAAACGATCACAGTCCTGCCTTAAGTTTTTGACATTTTCTGTGAAAACTTTCAACTTTCGCCAAACTAAGTGCCACTACTGCAACAACGACAACAACAACAACATGCAGCATAAATTTGATTTTATTGATTTTCCATGGGGTAATGCGATAGCCAAATGACTTAAACTTGTGCGCATAACTTTATAAAAGCGATTGAGAAGCAGCATCAGCATGAAATTTATTTAAACTATAGGGAAAAAGCGCAAAAAAAAACGAAATCAAAAACAATTTTAAAATTGTCAAATTTAAGTAAACGACCGCTCAGCTGTGCACAGCATTAGCGTTGTGCTTGAGAGTGGTTACTGGACCATGGCTGCGTAGCTTAGGTATATATATATATGTGTGAGTATATAGAGCAACTAATGCAGTTTCGAAAGTCATTGCAAGTACTTAGTACTCGCAAGCGAAGTCGCCATATTTTTATAATTTTTAGTGTTCAAAAGTTGAGCGAAATTATGTGAACGTAAATAGCCTTATTTGCTGAGAGACCTTATTAGAATCAGGTTGAAATATATTAGTTATGAATTTGTCGTGGAAAGAAAGTGAAGAAAGAGATTTTACGTATTTGATTAGTCAACATTTTTGAGACATGTGTTCCTTTTAAAAACTTAAGCACTTAACAGAATTGTATATACAGGGCGATGTCATCCACCGTTTACATTAAAGGAAACGTTTACCATTCTAGCGCAAACGTATTTATCGATTCGATTTGCACGCAGTGTACATGGACCAACCCGGATCATATATGATCCTGGATGTGGATATATAAATTGTAACTTCTATGCTGCTTTTGACTGAAAATTATCATTCTGTTTGTGGCGTGAGAGACGAGAAAGACCTAATAATAAGAATTTGATCTATATGTTTAGTACAGAAAATCCCATCTGCTACTAAACTCCATTTTAATAGCGAGAACTCTTTCTTTGGACCAGCATTTGTATCACATGTGAAAAAAAGCACGTGTGAGCAAGCTCCTTTAACAACTGCTCTCGAGCAAAAGTTTGATCGACTGGTCACTAAAATTTCAGGACTTAGTGATTTTAAGCAGATTTGATTTTTTTTTTTTTTTTTTTTTTTTTTTTTTTTTTTTTTTTTTTTTTTTTTTTTTTTTTTTTTTTTTTTTTTTTTTTTTTGGAAAAGCAACCTACACCGTCAATCAAGCAGGAGTTTCCACCTTAACCTACAAATAACTGGTAACATTATACAATACAGGGGTTTCCAATTTAAGTGATATGATTTCTTATCAATTCTAACATTTTTTTATTTTGTGAAGTACAACGATACAATTATGATCTCAATATAACATCATTAAAATAGCCTCCACGACTTCTTTTACAGGAACGAATTCTATGAACCCAATAACTTCAAATAACCCCAAAAGGAATAGTCTAATAAATAGTTAAATCACAACTTGTTGGAGGCCATTAAATTTCACAATTTCTTGAAATAATCGAAATCGCAAACTTTTCTTACAATAATTCTGTTGCGGTCTACGCCGCTCATTTCGAAGAAAGTATCTAACTGTTAATTTAGGTGAATTTAATGGTTGTTCATAAATCATTTATGAATTTTCTGTCCAGTAGACAGCTTTCTAAATTTACTGCATCATTCAGATAAAACTGAGCCTCATCGGAGAAGATTGATCATTAAAGGTCAATATTCAAGTTATTCCAAGGCGAAATTGGCAATTTCACGAAGTTTACGGTAGTTCAATGGCTTCAGTTCTTGAGTGGGAACAATTTTATTAGGATACAAGTACAAACTCTTTCTCAAAACCCGCCAGATTGTGATTTGAGAAAGTTCCAACTGTTGAGAACGTGTTGGAATCGACAAATTGCGGACTTCAACAATATTTGCTTGAACGGCAGCAATATTTTCATTACTTCGAGCGGTTCTTTGTCTTACTTGCTCTTGAACATTATGTAAAGAAAGGATACGCTTGGAGTTTCGAACAACTCGACGAATAGCGGTTACATTTTGACAATTATTGCGACAAAAATGCGGAAAGCGTATGGAAAGTGGCAATCGGAGAACGATTATTTTGATAATAAAATTGAATAATTTTTAAATGTTGTTCTTTCGTATATCTTGATAACATTGTAGACATTACTGAATACATTGAAATAAAAATTACAGATCATAATATATTAAAAATGGGCGAAGCGAAACTTACACATAATATCATCCCTATTGGAAAACTTGATATGTTCCTAAAAATGAAATATTCGTAATCAAAGAAATGTCATGAGTGGATCAAAGGCATAAATGAAAATCGCTGAAAGAACTTAAAAGGCATCCTGAACTATCAAGAGAGTGTGATAAATTGCATTACTCGTTATCAGAGGCATATTAAATGTGAAGGAACGATATATATCGTATTAAAATTGGGCCGACAATACATATTCATTAATAATATAGACTTTTAAGAACTTGCTACTGACATATAACCAAAGCTCCTCTTTGTGTTTCTTAATGCACTGAAAAATGTCAAAGTCTATTAACTCTAAGTGAGACACAAACAAAAACTTGTTATTTACATATGCGAAGAGAATAAAATGGTAGCTGTATGCGAGTTTTCTGTTTATATATATATAAATAAGGTAGTCAAGGTCAATAGCTTTCTCAGCAAAGAAAATACCAAGCTAAGTTAAATTTTTAGCAATAGGACAGTATAAACTATAGTACATCTAAAAATGGCTAAATTTTGACACTTCTATTTCTCTTCTCTTTCCTTCGCTAAACATTCTCACATATGTCATATACTCATATTTACACCGCATAAATATACATTACTGTAACTAAATTTAAATATTTTTGGACTATTAAGCTCAGGATAATGTCAAAAGATTTTTGAAGACTATCTAAAAATCTTCAAAATAATTAAAACAATTCGTAAATCCAAACACAATTGTAAATAAATATGTTTTCATTTTATTTTATGTGTACTGGTACCATCTGATCAAATAGGACTCGGACTACATAAACTTAACATTTATTTTTGACCTGTTCTGACGTGATTTCTCGACTTCACCTCATCTTTGCCACGAATTCGGCCGATTGATAGTCTTAATCTGGGCGATAAGCAAAAACCTAAGACTTATTGGCAGTAATAAAACGTTTAATGAAATCTTAGTAGTTGAAAAGCATTGATTCACAGACGTTAACGCCAATTAGAATTTTTTGCCCACAGAAGGACATCAAACCCATCATTTCTGTTAACGAGCTGTTTGTTTATAGATATGACTAAACTGTCCAACAATCGAATCGTGCTGCAGCAGAAACCGAAAACACAACGTCAAAGTCGATCCAAGTTCTAATTTTTAATTCGTTCGACAAGGTACAGACGGTCAATAAGAAATATTATTTGGCCATATGCAAGAATCTATCTTCAGCAATTTGTCGCAAAAGATCGGAAATTTTGGTAAAAAATGCACATACTTTTCGCCACGTTAATGAACCTTCACATTCACATTGTACCACACATACATATGTTCATATATAGTTAGTTCCATGAAACCTTTTGGAGTTTTCGAAACTAAAAACATTCACTTCGGCAAATGCGCCATGAGTCCATCGAAGCCACTGAAGGCTATCACAACGAGGCTATGATAAATTCGCATATTCTGTTTATATTATCTTGAAAGAAACTTATTTTGAAGGCGATAACAAAGCATTGTTCTACAATACCTGAAAATTATTTTATATTAGTTTGTCAAAAAAGTCTTGCGGTATTTTCGCCAGTTGGCGCTGAGAGCGCGTAGTTCTAGTTTTCTTCGACGCATCATTCCCTTTTTGGAAAGCTCATTCCACGCGCTAACACGTGTTTGATTGATTGTCGTCTCTTTTAGGTCGTTCGTGAGTTATAGCGTCGCAAACATGGAGCAAAATAAAGAGAAAATACGCCATATTTTACAGTACTACTACGATGAAGCCAAAAATGTATCTCAAGCTACCAATAAAATTTGTGCAGTTTATGGACCCGATACAGTTTCCATTTCCACCGCACAACGATGGTTTCAACGTTTTCGTTCTGGTGTAGAGGTGGCCGAAGATGCGCCACGCTCCGGAAGGCCTGTCGTCCAAAATTGCGATAAAATCGCGGAGTTGGTCGAAAGAGACCGGCATAGTAGCAGCCGTAGCATCTCAAGAGCTGGGCATGAGTCATAAAAAAAAAATTTTATGAACAATTGAAAATTCAATATACCGCAAAAATACCGCAAGACTTGACAATCAGGAAAGGAGGTTAAAATCCGTATATCAATTTACTCATAGCATCTTCATATTGTGTATCTACTTAATTTCATATGCTCTTGCCTTTGCAACTAGAATTTGTAATCGATAAAAGTTTAATAACAAAAACCGTTTATCAATAAAAATATCGAAAAAGAATATTTTTCAGGGCAAAAAAGCGCTTCGCTTCAGTCAACCCAAAAATATTGCATTAATCTGCAAAAAACAGTATCTAGACAACTGAAATCAGTCCAGTTAAAGGAAGCGCATTTGCCAATTTGATGCCACTAAATTAACGCTAATCAGTAAATGTAATCAATCAGGCGCGCAACCCATCAGCCACGCAGGCAATCAACCAATCAGACCCGAAAACAGAGACACATCAAATCAAGCAAAAGCAGATCGAGTCGGTGTGTGTGTTTGTCAGACACACTGCTGCATACACTTGCGAATAAATCAAATCGAAAAACTTCCAACGCATTATGCAAAGCGATTTTTATTGTTGTTGCTGTTGTTGTTGCCTTTATATGGCAACGTCAATCTGCCAATGCGCTGCCTGCAAAATGCTTACAATTATTTTTTGCCACGCAAATGCGAGCGGGTTTTATAATGAATTTTGTGCGCTGCGAATATAATTTGCGGGAATTCACCGTTATTTCACTGCTTGCCGGCTATCAGTGCAGTGTAATGCTGCAGGCTGGCAAGCAGCTCTCGAACGATGGCAAATATTCAGCCGATGAATGGCAGAGATATGGATTTACTGCTAGATGCAAATGGATTTTTGTGCACAGACAAGCATACAAACATACATGGACACATGGACACATACAAACATACATGAATAAATACATACATACATACCTACCTACTAACAAACATACATACATATATACATATGTACAGATATTTATATATATTATATAAAGACTGTGTGCATTGCGTGCGACTGCCAGGCAAAAATCGGTTACGTAAATAATGCTTTGAACTGTATTAAGAAGGAAAAATATTGTCGAATTGCTCAAATTGCGAACTTGTTAATTTTATGGTGAATTTTCGGTGATTTTCATGAATTTTCATGAAATTTGCAAATTGGACACCCACGCATGCTTACATAATTATAAACTTACACACATGCAAGCTGCATACAAACATGCATATACATATATGCACATATTGCATAACGCACACAGATTTTTATTAGTTATTGCTGCTTTGGCTTTTCTGTGTTAATTAAGTTGTTTGGGTAAGCTGCAGCAACACCAACTTGTTGCATAAGCAATGCGCTTAGTAACTAGGCGACCATTTAGTAGACTGCGTGGAACTGATCTAATTATGCAAGCGGTAGTTAGTTAAAAGTTTTTTTTTCTCAAACACAAAATCTGTTATTTGTCATGTTTACTTAACAATTAGTTTGAAATATCGCAAAAAAATAAACCAAAAATTTTTAGCTCATATATGGTATATTTCGTAGATAGAAATCATCTCTATACAAATAAGAGTGAACAAAAATATTGAACTAAATACTGATAAAGAGCTCTTTTCGTCTACAATATCTTAAATTTGTCCTTAGAGGAAAGGCTTCTGGGCACCTAAATTCTAAAAAAATCACTTGAGCAACCGAAAAATGTTCAAAGAACAGAATATTTTACTGAAATGCAAAAGAGCTCATTTGCAATAGTTTTAGTCTTTAATTGGTCCGATTAAGGCATGTATATCAAGGTTAAGACCATTTTACCGCTTTTTCGGAGGGGACTAATTTGGGGTATTTCTGTAAGAGGAATAAAATCAGTTTATATAAGAATTATATTGTATAATGGATCGACCTGAATAATTTTTCGAACATTTTAGAATTTCCTTTGAATTCAGTTCTTTTCAAAATTTATGCGGGTATCTTGTCGTTAAGAAAGTAAGAAAGTTTTGCTGACAAGAACTCGATAGCTCAAAAACTGAGCGATTGGTTCGCGTAGTTACAGACATAAAAGAATTCGTCACAACTCATTTTCTTTTTTCGATTCAATATAGTAACAATTATAATTACTTCAGTTTTAAGCAAGTTTTCCATTAAAGTTATTTTTAAAAAGAGTAGCCATTTGTTTTTAACTTTACAAGTTTTTTAACTTAAACAAATTGATGAGATAAATACAATTTTACTTTAAGTGGATTTTATACTAGTAAATGTTTATTGTTGTAGTATTTTTGAATTATAAAATCTTTTTAAATACTAGACTAAGCATAGATATATTAAATCCTGCTCTGCAAACTCTCATCTAAATATTATTTGAATATTATAACCAAACATTGCAAATGTAATCGAATATGATCGAAATCAAAACTGTAAATACATGAGACATGCATAAAATATTAGTATAAAATACATTGAGCTGAGCTACACTCAGCTTCTGGTCCACATTAACCAACTAAAATTAAAAAATATTTTTCATCAGCAAATAATTCCAACTCAGAATTATCCGAATAGAGAAGAAACAAAAAAATTATTTGCAAAATTTCGCCTTTTAGAAATTTTAAAAATTTATTTTACAACAAAAAAGTATAGTATAGACATCACAAATGCCATAATAGGCATACAATATGTAAACCGAAAATATTAAAATTCAAAAAACTTCATGACACAAATTATAAAAAAAAATAATTGAACATTAATGTGTCTAATATCGAAAATAAACCTAAAAATTAAAATGCAGAAATGGTCACAACAACAATTCAAGACTATATTATGAATATGGATAGTGGAATGAAGCTTATGTAAAAGCAAAATTTTAAATTATTGAAATACAAAACTGAATTTATATTAAAATTGTTTACTTGAAAAATATGATTTAATTATAAAAGTTTCTACTTTTTTAAATTTTCACACAGCGATCCCAAAGAGTCCGACTACATTCTGGCCTCACGCATTCTACAAACATGGCTCTTCCAATCGAACCGCTCCAACGATAATTTACGTGAACCACTCGATTTACCATTCGAGGCCGGTCATGTGGAGATCATATTTCAACATGAGGTAGCACCAAAGGAGGGCGATTGGGTGGCCGTGTGTGGGTGAGTAAAATTAAATAAAATTATTATTTGAAATGCTAATAATTTGAAATTTTTAATTTCTTAAATTTACTGGAAAGAAAGAGTAGATAAAATGGGGCAATACTACTCTCAATTTCTATATTTTCCTGAAGAAATTTCTCGAAACTAGTTCTTGCTCTCTTCTGGTATTGATAGCTATGATAGGATACTTGAAAAATCTTAGATCGTAAACAATTCACTTTATGCCTCGAACATGATAAACGCGATGAAAATTATTTTTTATATTGCATGTTCCTCTCTTCATTGAATTAATGGAATTAATTGCGTGCGACACACGCAGGAAGTCTCAAATTCTATTGGTTCTTCTTGGTAATGTTTTTGATTTTATTACACCCATACATGTGTACTTTGTTTTGAGAAAGCTGATTAATATTGAATGAATGTGTAGACATAATACCTTTTTCTTGTTATTATTTTTGCAGTCATGACTACAAAGCTTCCTTTGAGTCAACTTGGCGCTCGGATTTATGCATCACCAAGCATCTGATGGCGAATATAACGCGCTGTATATGTCCATTGTCCGGCACATACGTAGTCATGCTTACGAAACGTAACAACAATGTAAGTAACCATGATAATTTTTTGAAGAAGACGAGAGGAACATAAGAAAGTGTTTATACAAAGTTCTGATAGACGCGAGGGTTTTTTAATTAGAATACGAGTTTAAAAAGAAGATACAAAGAAACGGAGGAGATTAAAAAAAATATTATTAAACTAGCATAGACAGACTTCAAAGTTGTTGATGAACAGCGAAACTCATATAATATCAACATCAATATAATTTCACACAACTCTGACACATAAATAGTCAATGTTGTCTTACAACACATAAGTCCTTGAATATGAACACGAAGCATAACGAATTAGACTGAAAAGTTAGTAAATGAGCACATCAAAAATTTAGGTTAAAGATAAACAGCTGTGTGTTAAAACAAATAGCAAAAAATCCCAGAAAAAAAGTGCAAAACAGGAAAGCAGTAAACCTCGAAAAGAAAAACCGACAAAAATGAACTAAAATTACACAGCCCGAGCTTAAATTATGATAAATATAACAACGCTCTTTATGCGATGCACTGCCCTCTCGCGGCAGCGCTGGCAACCAGAAATCTTCTGGTTGTTACTCCCACACATAGCGAAAAAAACTTTGTCAACCGGCCGCTTTAAGTTTTTGGGTTAAAGTGGCATAAAGTCGTTGCCACATAATATTGACTGCCACGTTTTTGAAGTCAAGGACAAATACTCAACTAGAAATAGAATGACTACATTTGGTATATTGGAGTTAAACCAGGAAAGTGTAGAACAAGGCTTCATTTCCAACTAAAAAGATAAATATGGGATATTTTACGCGATAGTAGGCGTAGGAAAATTCTGGAGGCTTTCAATGTGAGTTCAGCAAGTTGAGTGATATTAAAAATACGCAACTGAAATTCGAGGATTAAGCAGAGCGCAAATTATATTGAGTATTGAACATAGTAATAGTAATATCGTAGATGGAATTGAGAAAATAGCAGAAAAAAAATACAATAGATATAATACATAGAATGAGAAATATAATCGTAGTATAAGTACTGTACAACTTTGTGATTGCAAAACATAGAATATATAATATATCATATCTAACATAGTATATAGAACATCAAATGCTGAGTAGGACACGCAGTTTGTATAATTTAAGTAATATAGAATATGGAATGAATGGTATAAAAGAGATTGATCATAAATTGTAGATTATAAATTATAATATGTGGAATATACAACAAAAAATGTAGAATATCGCGTTGCAAATTTCTAAAAAAATTTAGTGAGAGCGAAATGAAGAGTACTGAATAAAATTTAGGAGTTAAAACAGACATCGAATATTCAGCATAAAGCACAAAGCTAACAACATAGAATATATCATGGAAAATATAGAGGACAGATTATGTAGCACAGAGTAAATTATACTTAAGATATTTTGCAGAATTTAGAATGCAAACCATGAACGTAGGACGCAGAATATAAAAACAGGAAATAAAACATATCGAATTCAGAACATCGGATATAAAACATAGAACAAAAAGTTTTGATTAAAATCAGATAGATAGATCGTTTGGATGAAATAAAACATAGAACATAGAACATAAAACATAGAATATAGTGCACAGAATTTTGTGTAAAATCATTTTCAATAAACAGAAGGTCTGTACACCTCATTTGTGTAAAAGTTCAGAACATCGAACGTAAAACATAGAATGTAGAAAAAAGAAATTTGATTGAAATCATTTTCAGAAAGAAGGGTTGTGTACCTCATTTGTTTAAGAATAAAATATAGAAAATCGATACTCTACTGGCGATTTCAGAATACAGAAGTTGCATGTTCGAAAACTCATGCGTCAAACATATAACATAGCATATAGTACTAAGAATTTTAAACTACACTTTAATCAAATATAACAGTGATGTACTTCAAAAAAGAATATGATATATGGAACATCGAACATAAAACATAGAATATAGAAGCTTTGGTGACACTAAATTTAAAAATAACAGCTTTGTACTTCAAACTAAAGAACATGAGCCATCGAATATAAAGCATTGAATATAAAACATAGAACTTAGAAATTTGAATTTTGAACTGCAACTTATACAAAAACGACAACTACATATGCATTTGCTCACATTAGAATATAAAACATGAACCAACAAACATAAAGCATCTGACATATAACATAGAATTTTGCATTTTGAACTACAGCGTGTTCAAACACAGCAATTTAGAATATAAAATATCGAACAACGAAAATAAAGTATTGAATATAAAATATAGAATTTTGAAAAACAACAACAATTTTGTGCTTTTGTGTATTTGAAATATAATAATGTTTCATCAGATACCAAAAATAGTATACATACATACATATGTATATAGCATTTTAAATAAAACCGAGAACATAACACATAGAATTTAAATTTAAAATTTTTTATCTCAAAGGATAAAATATGAACACGGTACCCGAAATTTTCAAATGGAACTAACAATGAAAATAAAACATAGAACTTAAATTTAATACTTTACACTTAAAAGGATTAAATTATAACACGTTACGCTAAATTTTTACAGTAATATAACATTTAAAATAAAACATAGGAAGTCGAGCATGGAGCATAGAATTTAAATTTAAAATTTTGTATCTCAAAAAATAAAACTAGAACACGTTACGCATAAGTTTAAAAGTTTTTACAAACTACCTGATAAGCTACCCCATATGTGCTAATTCACCAACCTTACATTAATATTATTAAACCACTCACAGCATAAGTAAAACAACCACGCTGAATACAAATGAAAAGTGAAAGCATTAAATCCTTTCGTTACCGCCAAAATTCATGATTTATGTATTTTAATGGTGCGTATGTGTGGGTATTGTATATTTGCAGCTAAGCCACATCACGCGTACACATGTACATATATATGTACACAGCCATTAAGTGGCCTAGACCATGCACTCGCTGCAAGGCAAGCCGAAGCACGTAATGCTCAACGCTAAACTAGTGCCAGCACAAACAAACATATTAACTCGCTTTTTAGAGATTTTCATTTTAAAATACTCGCATGTACTTATAACTACACTAATGTGCATGTATGTATGTGTGTGTGTGTGCGGCTTATGAGCACTTCCTGATTTAGCCACCAAGAAGCCAACATTGCAGTTCGCTTAGCAACAACAGCAACAATGTAAATAGCACTACTCAAAAATTCAGCTCACACAAATTTACTTGAGCCCAGCTATGCCACAGCAACACGCTCGCCGCCCACTCGCTCAGCTGCTTTTTGGTTTACACTGTATGCGGCGAGCGCCTTTTTGTTGTTGCTGGCCTTCATACTAACTTACTTTCGCTTTTTAGCCTTTAGCCTTGGCAGTAGCCGGCATAAAAGCTCATAAATTTTAATGCTTATTTCCGCTTCCTTAAATTTCAACTTCACGTACCAACACACACACACACACAAACATAGCCCCCACACTTGCCAGGCACATTTATGGCTTTGACTTGTATTTGTTTTATGAATTTTAAAGCAACAACAGAAATATAAAAAGTAGCACAAACAGCGACAAAAAATATAAAAGTAATGTGGGAATACGCATAATAAAACAACAACAACGTTGTCTACTTTAAATTCACATTTCATTTTTATTCTATTTTCTTCATAACCGAAAACCGAAAGCGAAATTGAATTACCAAGTGAGTTATCCCAAATTGCAAATAATACACAAACAAAAATATATGAAGATAGCGTGTTAAAGTAACGGAAAAATTAAGAATAAGAGGCAGTAAAGTTTCTTGGAAAATATTTTCTTTTTTAGGGAAATACATGCACTTCAGTGGAAAGTTTGTATAGTGGCAGCCTTACAACCTAACCTAAAAGTTTTTTTGTTGAAACTGCTTTTGAAATCTTTTCAATGTTATTCAGAAACCTTATTTATTACGACTCTTGATATTTCTGGTTACTTTTTAAAGAGTCTACATGTATTAATATTTAGAAAATTTATTGAAAATTAAAAATGCGTTTAAAAAGAGAGTTTTATGACTCAGTGTGGTATATTTGTGTTACAATCTGAATAATAAAACTCAGAGCGCATAATGTTGAGATATTTTCATAAGAAGAATCTTATGTTATGTAATATACTTATACCAAGTGGGGCAGACCAGGTTAGGTTAGATCGTAGAGCCATCAGCATGACTTATGGGATCACGCTGAGACTATAAGGTTTGTCCGAAAAGTAAAAGGACTGATTTTTTTCCACCGGGTCTGTACTTTGGAGCGTGCGCGCACGAGCGGTTGGTCAGTTGTCTCCGAAAACCTGGAGAGTCAGGACAAATATTTTCGCGTTTGTGAGTGATGCAAGTCAAAAATGCAGCGTTGGTTAAAGCAGAAGTTCGCGATTGAATTGCAACGAGTGGAAGTGTGCCAAGAAAATTTTAACATGTGTGAAAGTGACCCGCAATTTTTGAATAACGTAATCACAAGTGACGAGTCATGGATCTTTGAGTATGATCCCGAGGCAAAGAGATAATCTTCCGAGTGCCACACGCTGGCGTCTTCTCGCCCAAAAAAGAGAGAATGAGCAAATCCAACGTGAAAACGATGCTCATTGCCTTTTTTGACATCAAAGACATCGTCCACCATGAACTTGTTCCTCAAAGACAAACCGTCAATGCTAAGTTTTACGTGGAAGTCCTCAAGAGACTCAAACGAATTGTCAATCGAGACAATGAGACAACAGAGCGGCGCTTCAAGCAGCATGCACCTTTACTCTCAATGCTTGAAAATCACGCTGTCACCGCTGCCAGCCAATTTTGAAATTCAATAAATTTCTTTAAATCGACTCAGTCCTATTACTTTCCGGACAAATCTATGTAAAGTCTTTTATGGAGCCAGATGAAAACTTCTTGCGTTTGCAGATCAGTTATCGTCAAAATCGCACTAAACCTATCAGAAAACTGTTTACGTGTTTGGTTTTATTACACCTTTTTCCACTATTCACTTGAAAATTGAATATTGCTGAGAAGGACTTTACTACTGTAAACCAGCGGTTGTTGATCAACGCTTGCTGTGCTGGTCTTAGATCCAGCGGTTAAGTTGTAAACTACAATACAAGAGCCAACGGAGCTCCTACTCATTCCCATTGCGCAGTTATTGAGATTGAAGTACCAGTCGTAGCAAGCTCATCAGCGTTACAGTTTCCAACAATACTGGTGTGGGCAAGAATCCAAACGAGTCTAATCATAATATAACTTAAGGGTAGAGATAAAAAGACATCCTTTCACTATTCTTGAGCGCATAGTTAGCGAACTCAAAGCTAATATCGCTGCTAGTCTATCACCACACCAGAGGACACTATGCTCCCGAGCACTATATCTACTGCTGATTTACGGCAGCTACCTTTGCTTGGAAGACGCTGCATTAATCGGGAAGCCTAAAATTGTTGATGGTTCGTTCCCGACACGCTAACTTCCCAAAAACAGCCGTTGTGCCAGAAAACATCGATGCCGTATGTGAACTGATAATGCAAGACCGTCATGTAACATACCTTCAGATAGAGGCATGCCTATGCATCTCTCCCACCAGCTGCTTTCGATATTGCATGAACACCTGGCCGTAAACAGGTTTGTTCTCGTTGGATCCCGCACAATTTGACAATCGCTCAAAAAAAGGCTAGTGTGGATTGGTGTAAAAAAATGCTGAAAAAATACGATCGCGGTGCTTCAAAAGACGTTTATAAGATCGTAACAGGTGACAAATCATGGATCTATGCGTATGAGCCCGAAAAAAAACAGCAATCGACCATGTGGGTCTTCCAAGACGAGCCAAATTAAACGAAAGTTGTTCATGGAAGAAGCACTTCGAAGTAAATGGTCGCCTGTTTCTTCGGCAAAACTAGTCATATGGCGACTGTTCCGCTAGATCAACGTAGGACGGTCAATTCTGAGTGGTATACCACCATTTGTTTGCCTGAAGTCTACGGAGAAATTCGAAAAACGAACAAGAGAAGACGAATCATTGTGCACCATGACAATGTAAGCTCTCACACATCGGCTCAAACCAGCTCCTTTTTGACCGGCCAAAACGTCGAATTGATGAGTCATACGCCGTACAGCCCTGACTTGGCACCCAACGATTTTCGTCGCCAGAAGATGCTGTTGGATCATTCAAAAACCATGTTTTGGAGGTGTCTCAATCGGAGTGGAAAAGTGCTTCGAAAATTGGTTTGAGCGGATGCAAAAGTGTATAAATCTTGATGGAGAATGTTTTGAAAAACAATAAAACCATTTTCGTTGATAAATATTCCTATCTTCATTATTAGGCCAGAAATATATATAGCAGCCCTCGTAAAATAAATGTGAAAGAAGTGACATGGGAATAATTTTTCTCAGATCAATCAGTTAAACTTATTTGAAAAAATTTTGTTTAAAGAAAACCGCGTTGAAGGATAAACTGATTCAATTGATGGAGCTGAATGAGCTAAAAGGCTACACTTGAAACAGCTGTAATACAAAAATTACTTGAAATGTCCATTTAAAACTTTAGTATGTTATTTTCAAAGAACTAACCTCTCCATAGCTAAAACAAAATATTTTAATTTCAGACAAAGTGGGTCTCTTAATAACTCCTAAAGTTCTTCTTAAATAATTTTTGTAATCCAGTTATCAAAAACTAAAATTACAAAATAATATTATTTAAGCATATACGATTTCTTTATTTAAATATGTTTTTAAATATAAATTTAAGTTTAAGCAACATTTTAAATTAATCTTTTTTATTCTAAATATTTCCCACACAATAATTGGTTTATTTGCTTAATTGCTTTCAGTCGCAACCCGTTTCACCCACACAACGCCCACTCTTCGTGATAATCAGCTGCGCTTGTGGTTTACTGCAGTCCTGTTCGGTTTTTCTCATACTTCTACCGATTTGGTTTAACCGCAAATGTGCAATAACTTTTTTGAAAATGCAATTTTGTGTCTCCACATCAAGTATAATGATCATTTTTCTGCTGGGGTTCCTGAAAATGTTGCCAGAGGTGAGTATTTATATATAAATATATCTTTTTTTGATTACATTGCTAGTTTTTTATAGTACAATCCAAACAAAAAATATGTTTGTAATGGAAAAATTGATGAAGACTTCTAAATCTTACCCAACATTTTCATTGCTTGAGAGTCCGGGAAATAAATTTTAGATATTATTTGTTGTAGTCTTAATTGGCTTTCAGAGACTTAAGTGCTGCTAAAATATGACATATATAAAATAGACTAGGCAATTGCAAATACATATACTCAGGGCGGAGAGAAAAACCGGGTTCAGTCGTAAAAAGAGGCCAGCTTTGCAGCTGGGTTGAGTGAATCTTCTTTCATATCATAGAACTGATATAGACATAAGGACGAATAGTTTACCTAACTCACTGCGGTGAATTTTCCCTGCATTCCACATATAACGCTGTCAGGTATGACGTCGAAAGTGTTACTTTTGGTTGGTCATTTCCGAGTTTTGTCTGTTCTGGTGATGGTAGCCTAGTCTCTATATGCTCTAAATTTTCTACAACAATTTTTCATTTATTATAAATTGATTTTCACTGGTCGCGCAAATCTACAAAAAGGCTTTTTATACGGTACTTACTATATATGGTAATCGGTCTATTGAGAAAATTTAGTTTCTTTCTTTGATTTACTGAAAGATTTTTAACCATAGAAGAACATTAAAATTTGCAAGTCAGAAAGAACGCGTTTTTTCGCAATTTTTTTTTTTTTAATGCATTAATTTCCTAAATAAAAGTAATGAAATGTACAGAATTAAATGCTCTTTAATAATCGGTGAATCCTTTTGAAAAATGTCGGATTACCCTGTTCCCGCAGTCGATTTCCAGAAGGACCCCCGAACACAAGTTAACTGGCGGTGGAAAGATTTTTATGTTCAAAATTAACTGAAATCCAAAACATATTTTCACGACGGATGCCGACAATAGTCAGTAATAGTTTTTTTTATTTTATTTATTTTTTTTTTTATTTTAATGAGATGGAGTCTTTCCACAAACAAGTCGTTTTTTGTGAATATTTTCACACTTCAGGGAAGCTTACAGAATCGAAATGAATATCAAAAATCGTATCTCATTATTCAGATCCTGTCAAATATATCTAGAAATGTTGTGCGAAAATTTGACGCCAACCGGTTTAGCCGTTTAAGGGAAATTTCCTCACCAACACAGGAGAAGACACGATTAAATTTTTTTTGAGCCGATTACAGTAAGTTAGAATTGTTTAACAAATACGCTTATGTGTATCTAAGTAACTTCAACATCAAGTTTCGGGAGAATGCCTTAAAATATACGTAAATTATGGCAGAATGGCTTGATTTGCAGCGAACCAAAAAACCGGAGAAATCCCGTGTGCGGAAAATGTTCTACGGATCATTCTGAATAACTTTGCCATTCGAGATATCGTTGAAGACGTGCTTCGTTCTGGACGACTTTCCACCTCTTCAACCGATAAAAATATTAAAAACAAGTGAAGAATATTGTGCTTGAAAATCGTCAGGCAAGTGTTAAAAGGACGGCAAGAGAGCTTGACATCTCTCACGGGTCCGTTAAAATGATTTTGGTGAATATTTACTATCCGCTAATATCTGATGACTAAACAACACAAAATTTGCATTTCCCTGAAGTTTTTACATGAAACAGCAATCAAATGTGTCCATGAAGTGATTTATGTGCCCGTTTTGATTATCATTTATTTATCAGCGCTGAAAAAATGTAAAAAAAATATTATAATGTATGAAAATCAGATTATTTGCACTAGTTGTTATTTACGTTGCGGGAATTGAAATTGAAAGCTGTTACAAAATTCGCGCAAAGCATGAAAATCAAATTCAAAGTGCGGAATAAATTAAAAACAAATTGAAATATATTGCGATTTATTTGCATATATTAAAACGGCTTTCAATTGAAGGTCGGAATATCAAATGAAGTGCAAGAGATATAATTTACTAGGTGTTAGATTTTTGGCATTCAATTGATAGACGATTTTGAATGAGAAAAATATTTTTGTTTAATGAAAAATTAAAATGTGTGTGATAAGAATATTTAATGAATTTTCGAAGCCGTCCAAAACAATAAAGGTAAACACAGCTGGATTTTTAGTGTATTTCTTCATACTATATTTATTATTTTGGAAGACTTTGAAAATTCTTTAAATTTACTTTTCATACAAATTTTAATATTTTTGATATCTAAGTCGACTAGCTACCCACAATCGTTAGCAAATCTATTTACAAATAAAAATTACAACCAAACCTTTCTTCTTCTTCTTCTTAATTGGCGTAGACAYCGCTTACGCGATTATAGCCGAGTTAACAACAGCGCGCCAGTCGTTTCTTCTTTTCGCTACGTGGCGCCAATTGGATATTCCAAGCGTAGCCAGGTCCTTCTCCACTTGGTCCTTCCAACGGAGTGGAGGTCTTCCTCTTCCTCTGCTTCCCCCGGCGGGTACTGCATCGAGTTTCTTTTGATGAAACCAAACCTTTCACAAATAACTTTTTACCATGATTTTTTTTTTTACGCAAAATTCTCTAGCAAATGTTGCAATCAATCATTTACACTTACACCATCACATTTGCATGTGAAATGAGTAGACATTGTTTATTTACTGCTGCTCCCACATACATATACAAGCGACAACAACTCATTCGTAGCCACTTTATACGTTCGTATAAAAATTAATCACCGTCAATTTGCTAAACAACTGACCGCAATCAGCAGCAAATACAAATGAATAATTGTCGAATGATTCACATACAACAAAGGCATGCACACTCCTATTCTCACTCACCCAATCCAACAAGTCACTCGTTTAATTCGCCGCAATCACAACCAGCGTTCACCAATACAAACACACAGTGGAAATGGCACAGTTAAAATAATTGAAATTGAATAAACCTGATTTTGCGCTACAAATTCGAATGAGCGATAAACTCTCTCACGCACATACACATTCATACATATACATATACATCCGTACACATCTTCATGTACACAAATACATATTGTGTAACGGATTGAAAGCGCGTGGCAGCGGCAGCAATCTGCGTTGCCATTTTGAAAATGCATAAAACAAGTTTTAAACGGTTTATAAGGGCACAGCGTTGCGCACGCTGCTAGCTAATTATGAGCAATTGCATTATTTGATGGCAATGATTTGAGAAAATTTCTGTCAACAAATACATAATTTGTCAATATTTGCTAATTTTATGTAATATGAGCACGAAACAATGCAGAGGTTTGGTAAATTTTGTGAATTTCGGAGGAAAAACTTTGATTAAGCTGCAATGATAACGGTTATTCATTGAGATTTAAGATTTAAGATTTACGATTTAGTTTATCAAGAAGATCCAATCATGAAATGTTGAAAAGAAAAATTATTAAAAATTAAAGACTATAGATTATAGATTATAGATTATAAATTATAGATTATAGATTATAGATTATAGAT